>NW_016819410.1:421411-540492 GCF_001698545.2 Rhinopithecus bieti | reverse complement strand
CCTTCCTTCCTTCCTTCCTTCCTTCCTTCCTTCCTTCCTTCCTTCTTTCCCTTCTTTTCTTTTCCTTCCCTTTCCCTTTCTCCTTCTCTCTTTCTCTCTCGCTTTTCTTTTTCCTTCTCTCTTTCTTTTCTCTTCTTTGTTTCTTTCTTCTTTTCTTTTTTTTTCTTTCACAGTGTTTATCCAGGCTGTTCTCAAACTCCTGGGCTCAGGCTGTCCTTTTGCCTTGGCCTTCCAGTATGCTGGGATTACAAGCATGAGCCACCACACCCAGTCTTCTTCCTTTTCAAATGGGAATGTCCACTCTATACCTGTCCTGCCATTGTATCTTGGAAGTAGATAACTTATTTTGATTTCACAGATGAGACTTTGGACTTTTGAGTTGATCCTGGAACCAGTGAAGACTTTGGAGCTATGGGGAGGGAATGAATACATTTGTTTGTGAGAAGAACAGGAGTTTATCTGGGGGGAGGGCATGGGTAGAATGCTATGGTTTGAATGTTTGTTCCCTCATGTTGAAGCTTAATTTCCAATGTGGCGGTATTGAGAGGTGGGAAGATGATAGAGATCTCTTTAAGAAATGATAAGAGTCGTGAGGGCTCTGCCCTCAGGAATGGGTTAACCTATTAATGGATCAGTGGGTTAATGAGTTATCACAAGAGTGAGACTGCTGGCTTTATAAGGTGAGGAAGAGAGACCTGAGCTTACACACTCAGGCCCCTCACCACGTGATTCCCTGTACTGCCTTACAACTCTGCAGAGAGTTCCCACCAGCAATAAGGCCCTCAACCAGATGTGGCCCTTCAACCTTAGACTTGTCAGCCTCTACAACTGTAAGAAATAAACTCCTTTTGAAAAAATGAATTACCCAATTTCAGGTATTCTGTTATAAGCAGCAGAAGAGGACTAAGACACCAGGTTTCATTTGGTTTCTAGATAACGGTCAATTTTTCCAAGATGCAAATAACTATGTTTCTCCAATTAAAGGACACAAATTTTGGAGCAGTCAAAATCAATTGTTTTCAATAAGTGATTAATATCATCACCACCACCAAGCCCCATTCTACCCACAAGAGGCATTTGGAAATGTCTAAGGCCTAATTTTAGTTCCACAGAATAGTCTTGCACAATGTGTAATTTCCTACTACAAATGCTAGTGCTCCCTCATTGAAAAACGTTGGTCAATTTCATATTTATCATAAAATGGTGGAAAAACAGTTAAACATAATCTCATTATTAGCTACAGGAATACTTTCTTTTTTTTTTTTTTTTTGACCTGGAGTTTCCCTCTTGTTGCCTAGGCTGGAGTGCAATGGCGCAATCTCGGCTCACTGCAACCTCCGCCTCCTAGGTTCAAGCGATTCTCCTGCCTCAGTCTCCCGAGTAGCTGGGAATCAGAACACTGTTCAGATGTAGTCTTTTGAGGCATTTTATTTCTTTTTTTTAGCTTAACATAATGTAAAAGTGTATTTTCGATGTTCTAGTCAGTCCTGGATATATTTGGCTGATAGTTTAAAGAAATAAAATCTTCCTACAGGGTTCAGTTATTAAAATAGAACCAACCACCCACTCATTTTATTACATTCTGTGGAATGTTTTTGAATGACAGTCTAAGTATCTTAATTAGTCTTCAGCTGATTTATAACCCCTTGTTTTATGTTTCATATTTAATATCTCAAAATTACAAGTTACAGTGCCATTTTTATTCCATGCCATTAAAACAGGGTGAACAGCATTTTTTAAACAGAAAAAGGCAGGTTCCATTCAGAAACCCAAGGGTCATTCATTTGCATTTTTAGATGCCGGTGCTTCTTGTCTGTCCCACTGAGTCTCTGTGTTGTTATTCATCTAAGCTCTGTGTGCGCGTTTGTGTGAGGGCGTTGGGATGGGAGATTCCCCTACAGCTGTATTCTCTCTGCATCCAGGAAATAAAATCTGTCACTCATCTCATGGTCTGAACATAGACTTGCTCAGTTTAGGGTTTATCCTATGCACTTCTGTCTCTATCCGATGCCTCATGTACCATACATTTATACTGTGGTCATTCGTTTTTGTTTTTATAAACGTACATGAAAAAGTTCCTCTGAATTCTACTCATGGTATCCTAGAAACCAGATAGGGAAAATAATCCTAGAGTTTCTCTCCAAACCTAAGCCTCAAGTTTAGTTGCAGTTTTATCATTTTACACATTTACCATCAATGGTTCACTTATTCAGAATGGCTAATTTCACATCCACTTGTTGGTTTGTTCCAGACACAGCTTTGTGTGTGTCCAAACAGAAACAAAATCTGTAATTAACTGTGCATTTGTTTGCAAAGACCTTGGCAGTTTTATTGTTTGATCTCCTTCATCTAGAAGCTTTAGTTTCATGTTGCATAGCTTTTTTCCGGAGAATAAGTTAGACATGTTGGAAAATTAAAGTAACTTCTTGGTTTCTTTCAATGTGATATCTTGCTGCTCAAAAGAGGTGATTTGTCTAATGAAGAGTATTTTTATATTGGGTGGTTGTCTTTTGTATGAGCTGTTTCCTGGAAAGATTTTTGAAATGTTGAGCTACAAGATTAACAGCAGTTTCTTTGATAATCAACCTGAACTATTAATAATTGCTCTTTTTACGTCATTGATATTAAAATCAAACTGTGAATAATTACTATATGAGTGTCTCTGTAAAGCCAACAAAATTGAAGAAGCTCAAGTTTTTTTCCTAAAGTTACTTGTATTCTTAAGAAACACATCTGTCAGGCAAAAAGTCAAAAGTCACCACAATAATATTAAGATTTCCTGAAATAACAAATTTTTCGTCCTCTATGGTTATATATACATCTAGTTTATTCATAATTTCATTGCCTAGGCTCTCTCTTTTTTGTAGCTTTGTTACCTCTTATTTTTGTCCAACTAATGTCAGTTTTCTTGTTATTTATATCAAGTATAAATTTCAGATGTCTGTACAACAATGCCTATTCATATGCAGCACTTCTTATGATGTCTTTGCTACGTTATTTGAAATTCTTTCATCCCCCCATTTGTATTGGATACCATTCAATACATTTAGCAAGTAGGAAAACATCATTTAACCTCTTCCACTAATGAGAAGGTGGCATTGCATTGTTTTAGATAAGCAGTTGCTTTCTTCTTGCCAAATAAAAAATAACTTCTCAGTTTTCATTGTGGTACATAGAGAGTAGTCAATAAAAATAATGAAACCTCCTTAATTTATTGTAGCGTTCTGTATTATTGATGATTTTTTGTTTATTCTTTTGTTATGCAATTATTTTTATTATAATGAAATATACAATTATTTTAAATAATTTGTAAATATAGATAAAGGAAACAGAAAGCATCCACAAACCAGCCATTTGGTTTATGGATGAATTACTTTGTTATTATTCTACCCGTTCTTTTTTTTTTTTTTTTGAGACGGAGTTCCTCGCTCTGTCGCCCGGCTGAGTGCAAGTGGCCGATCTCAGCTCACTGCAAGCTCCGCCGTCCCGGTTTAACGCCCTTCTCCTGCCTCAGCTCCCGATGTAGCTGGGACTCAGCGCCCGCCACCTCGCCGGCTAGTTTTTTGATTTTTTTTAGTAGATACGGGGTTTCACCGTGTTAGCCAGTATGGTCCCCTCGATCTCCTGACCTCGTGATCCGCCTTCCCTCGGGCCCTCCCAAAGTGCTGGGATTACAGGCTTGAGCCACCGCGCCCGGCCCTACCCGTTTCTTTATATTATCCCTTACATAAACAGCTTACTTTTCTAAATAATGGGCTTACATGGTACATGATGTTTTGAACTCTTTAATATATATTATAATTAATACATTGTGAATGTATTTCATGAATATTTATTTACATCTAGAGTGTAATTTTAATGAATGAATTGTATTATAGCATATGTGTGTGCCACTTTTTTGGTGTTTATCTCTCCCATCTGAATGTTGACCCCATCACATACTAAACGTCTTCACTTGGATAACTTACAGACCCATCAATACTCGGTGTTCTCCAGATAACATGTATCATCTTCTTCACACGCACTTTTTCTCCAATGTTCCCATGTCAATTGCTCTTTATTGCTCAGTCTATGAAACTGGACATCATCTTTGATCCACGTCCCCATGCCCCACCTTAAATCAGTCACCATGTCTTAGGTTATTCAATTCCAAATATCTCTAAAATTCATTGCTCCTCCCTTGCCCCTACATATGTGCCATTTTCAGTCAGCAAATGTCCTAGTAGACATTTTGGTTGTTTTATGTATTTATTGTTACAAATAGCACTGTGGTTAACTGAATTAGTTATCTATTGCTGTGTAGCAAACAAATTACTCCCAAACCTGTTGGACTGAAACAACACACATCACTTTCTGTGGGTCAGGAATCTGGGCATGGCTTCACTGGGTCCTCTGCTTCAGGATCTCTTGCAAGTCTGAAATTAAAGTTTTGGCCAGGGCTATCTGAAGACTCAAGTAGGGATAAATCCACTTGTGAGCACATGTGATTGTTGCAGAATTCATTTCCGGAAGAGTAGTTGGACTGAGGTCCTCAGTTCTTAGGTGGCTGTCAGCTGGAAGTGGCTCTCAGTTCCTTGCCATGTGTGCCTCCCCATATACCAGCTTGCTTCAGCAAAGGCAGCAAGAGGAAACCTTCTTTACTCCTGATGTGTTAAAAGGATCTCATACATTTACAATGCTTCTTTACTCCTGATGTGTTAAAAGGATCTCATGCATTTACAATGCTAGGGAGAGAATCTGCTAGCAAGACAGGAGTCACAATCTTTTGTAGCCTAATTAAAGAAATGACATCCCATGCCATCAACTTGGCTGTATTCTCTTTGCTAGAAGCAGGTCACTGGGCCAGCCCACACTCAAGGGGAAGGGATTATATCATGGTCTGCAAACTAGCAGCAGGGATCTTTGGGGATCATGTTAGAGTATGCCCCTACATTAACCATCCTGTAGCCAAGCCTTGTGTAAATTCTTACATATTTCCAAGTGATAAACCTGAGAAGAAATATTGCTAATGAAAGGATTTGCATACTTTTTGGGTGTTTTAATGTCTTTTGCCAGAAGTTGTTCAAATTTGCATTCCCAACAGCAGTTACACTCCCACCAGCTCAGACAGCCTAATCAGTTTTTCTCTTTCTCTGTTTAAAATCTTGTTCAATCTAATAGGTGAAAATGGGACCACCTTGAATCTCTTTCCCGTGCCTTCATGGTGCTGAGCCTTCCAGAACTTCTACCCACTGCCTTTTCCTTTCTGTCTCTATTCTTTTTTTTTTTTTTTTTTTGAGACGGAGTCTCCCTCTGTGCCCCGGACTTTTCTTTCCTACCGGCACATCAGATGTGCCCCCAGGGCTGTGCCTTTAGTCTTCTATTTTTCTTTCTCCAGTCATTCAGCAAATGTTTGTGGGCCGACAGTGAGCTCACCTGCTCTCAAGAGTCAGGCACCCATTGTGAGCTGATTCCCAAGATTCAAGTCCAGCCTAATCTTTCCCTGAACTTTACACCCATTCTTCCAGCCACCTACAAACCTCTCTGCATGGATGTCCTGAGAATATCTCCAACTTAATGTACCTGGCTGAGGTCATCACTTCCTTACCCCTTCCTCCTCCCAGAAAACGAGCTTCCCCTCCTTGCTGTTCTCTGCTCCCTTGCTGAAAGTGCTGCCATCATTTTTTTTTTCAGCCCAGATAACTGTAGACAGAGTGGAGACTAGTCAGCAGAAGCCTTGGCTGCTTCTCCCTGCACAGAGTAAGGAAGTGTTTTGCTGTGTATAGGTAGGAGTCACTTTTGGAAGAGGGGAGCTCAGTGAGTCATGTTCTCCAACAAATCAGAGTCTGCTACTAAGACTGTGGTTCCCACAGGCTGAGATTCAGCAGTTATCTCCCCACTAAACATGCCCCTGTGGGAGCCACCAAACTTCTAAGCATTTCCTGCACCTGGGACTGCCCACTCCTCTGATAATTTTGACTCTGGGCCCTGTATTTTTCACCTACTTTGATTAGAGATGGAAATCTCCTTCCCCCTGTCTGGGCAGGTTCTGCTGTTTATTTCTGCCTAAGGATCTGCAGGGACAGGGATGGCTAGTGATACACTATCACTCCACTTCACCTTTGCGTGCACTCTCCTCTCAGAAGTGCAGAGTATGAGCAGGAGATTCTTGTTGATTTTCCTCTTCTGCCCAAAAAGTGAAAGTAGGCTTGCACCTGGAAAATATCCTTTTACATTCTACACTGTCATCCTAATTCCATTTTACCTGAAGATATTAGTCAGAACACTCATTTTTTCACTGTTGATGAGCTCTAAGGATTTCATACATTTACTAAACCAGCTCCACATCAATTCAGCAGGATTTGCTCTAGTGCTCCCTTTTCCCTCTCCCTCACCCCCAAATAATATTGTATCTTAAAATACTGGGGTCACTTTGTTCCTTCATTCACCCTCCCTGCCCCCTGAGACATGTCCCTGGCAATGTGCGTTTTCGTCCACCCTTTTCATAAGGGTCTGTCACCTGGATTTTTTAGTGAACTCCTTCTTAGTTGTCTGCAGTGCCTTCAACATTTCCTCTCCTCCCTTTTTATTTTTTATTGATGTCCCAGAGCATCCTTCAATAATATTAGCTTCATGCCCTCAGAACTTCTTAACACCCAGATTGCCTACTCTGCCCAGTGTGGCTTCACTTAATCTGTGTGTCACCGTCTCACCCTGGGACCTCTGCCACCCACCTTTCAGCTGGTCTTTCTGTTCCCATCTCCCGCACTGGCACTCCTCCCTGGGGCTCCTGCTGCTCTGGACTTCCCCCACTGTTATCATTGTCACCTGGTCACTTTCTTGCCTATAGTTTCCCATTTCCTGTCATTGTTTTTTTAAAAAAAAGTCTGTAAACTGGCCCTACCTCATGTACGTGTGTGTGTATTTACATAGGTGATTTTTATTTCCGGTACCTTTCTAACACACCATCTGCACTCATCACCAGTCCTTGGCCTTCAGGCATTCCTAACTCATCCTTTTCCTATTTCCCTTCCTGAACACTCATCGTCTTTCTGTCTACTGATCCGTGTCCTCCACATAACCAAGATCCAGTTCAGGGCCAACTACTGTAACTCTAGGCCAGGGAGTCACAACCCTAACTGCACATTAAAGTCCCCTAAGGTGTTCTTAAAATAATATTTTAGCTGGGCCCAGTCCTTGCACAGTTGAAACTTAAACTCTTGGGCAAGACTGAAGCATCTTTGTTTTTTTTCAAAATACCCCTAACCCTGAGGATACTGATGCACATTGAAGAGTGAGAACAGCTTCTAGCTGACACAGCACACTGGAAATGCTGTGGTATTGATAACCAGCACCACACACTTCCACACCAATCTTTTCCCACCTTGCCTACCTTTGTTTTCTTACCAGATTCTGAAATGAATACTTGTAAATATCTGTTCATGGACCAGTCATTGGATTTTAACATACAAATATCCTTCCTCTGACTATTTCTTCTTGACATCTTTCGTTGAGTATAATAATCCTCATCTTCATCAAACAGAAATGGAAGTATAAACCTGAGATACTGGCAGAAGCTTTGAAGGTACCTACTTCATTTTATTGCTTATTGTTGAAGCTGAATCACGTGTTATTTTTAGGTTTTTGTTGTTGTTGTTGTTGTTGTCGTTATTAGTTTTTCAGAGGACAGAGTCTCACTCTGTCACCCAGGCTGGAGTACAGTGGTTCCATCATGGCTTACTGCAGCCTCAAACTCCTGGGCCCAAAAGATCCTCCCACTTAAGCCTTCTGAGTAACTGGGACGACAGGCATACCTGGCCAATTTTTTAAAAACAATTTTGTAGAGACAGAGTCTCACTATGTTGCTCAGGCTAGTCTCAAAACTCTTATCCTCAACCTGTCCTCCCTCTGTGGTCTCCCAAAGTGCCGGGATTACAGGCATGAGCCACTGCACCTAGCCTATTTTTAGTTATGCTGTTTGTAATATTCTTGGGTTTACCATCTTTAACAATTAATTTAACTTAGCACATTACAGTACCGCATATAAGTTAAGTTATATTTCATCTTTGTTGATATATCAATGTAAAGATGGTAACTAAATTAGACCTCATAATCAATAGCAAGTTCTTCCACCACCAGACCATACTAATTATGCTGTGACACTGTCAGAAGTGCATGATGATGTCCACGCTGTACCTGTTTTTAATCATTTCCTCACTTTAAAACTGTCATCAAAAATGCTGTTTTTCTCTTTTGTAGAATCATTCTAGTTTCTTCCTAATGTTTTTGGAGTTGTTTACTTATGGTTTCTCTTAGTTTTAGCATTGGTCATTGTAGGAAATCTAATTGAAATTAATGGTTCATATCATCTTTTTTACTCTTAACACTTTGCAATGCTTCAATAATTTTTAATGAAAATAGTACATTACTTTCAGGAGCACATATTTACCCAAACACAGTCGACAGTTTTTCGAAGTAGAGGTCCTTAGGAGATCTGGTTTAAGAAGTAGAGAATGGGCAGTGGTTAGTACATAGTTGTTTTTAAGTGGAGATTTTGAAATTCTTAAGGGTACACAACACAATTTTTATCAATTAGAGTTGGTTTGGAGCATGCAGTAGAAACCTGACTAAAGAGTGGCTTAAGCAAATTTGTTTTCCCCCCTTCATGTGATAAAAAAAATCTTAAAGAAACCACTGCAGTATATGCAGTGGCTCAGGTGTCGTAAAGGCCCAGACTCCTTGTGACTTCATGCTCCGCCTTCCTTCATAGGTGGCTGTCATCCTCATAGACCTAAGATCCTTTCTACAATTTCCAACAGCACACTTTTTTCCAGGCAGACACAAGATGAAATTCAGAGAACAAAAGGTAAAGAATTGAGTTTGCCCTTTTAAGCAGCTTTCCCTGAATTCTACCCCTATGCCTTCCAGTTACATCTCATTGGACAGAATTGTCATTTGGCCACTTTTATCACCTAGGAGATATAGTTTTTTAGCTACACCTATTGCCATCCCAAATAAACGAAACATTCTGTTAGTGAGAAAGAAAGGGAGACTGGTTATAGAGCAGGTAGCTGGTAGGGTCTGCCGTTCTAGTTCATTGAATATTTTAATTTTTCTTTATGATTTGTTGTTAAAAGTTCTGCATTTTCTAGTAGTAAAAGATTGATTAACCCAAGACCAACATTTGCTAATTTTTATAAATTATAAATGATTTTGGTTCAAATGAGTGAAGTTTTATTCTGTTGGTTTTGCTTTTTTGTGTTTATAAAAGTATTCAACTACTCTAATTATTCCAACACTTTTTAAAAATCATGTCACTACGTAATGCATGAAATTCTGACTATCCTGTTTGGAGTTTTATTAATAAAAATAAAATGTGTCATAAATTTACACTGCCTGGTGTTTTGATTTTGCAATTTGCAAATATACTTGAAATCCTGCTAATATGGGAAAGTAGAAACCCGCTAAATCATAATGGCTACAATATGGCAAAGAAACTGTTTCCTCCTCTCATCGGAGTAGGGAAATTTTAGATGGAAAATTATTGCAGTTAAGATTTTATACAAGCTAATTTTTTAAAAGAAAGAAATTCCTTTACAATTTGTTTTTCTCCTTACAGCATACTGGCGGTGCTTGTGCGGCATTTGAAATTATAAAGTGCAATGTGAACTGGTAACCTAACTTAGTTTTGTACTACAGATCTCAGAAGTAGGAAGGAGGGAGACTAGAACAGAGCTGTGATTATTGTCACCAGAAAATATACTGGGAAGGGGTTAGCATGAGGCAATAAAAACTCGTCTCACTGTTAAAAAAGAAAAAAGAAAACTAGAAAATTAAAGAAATCAGCCATATTGACTCAGTTGAAATGTATTTTTTTCATTTAAATTCCTGATGGTTTTATTCTGCATAGTTTGTAAGACTATAGGTGCATGTTTAAAATGCAGTTACCCTCCGCAGGATGTTGGGGCTGTGTTTATTAAAAGCTTAGCATAGGAAGCACTTTGATCTCCGAACTCTTGTAGGGTTTTGTGTTATTGCTTTTCTGAGTAAGAACTCCTGGATTGCTGGTGACATGTTGGCGACATGATTAGACCTTTAAGGTGAGTGTGTGTGCACGCACATGACCACGTGCAAATGTGCATATACACGTGTGTCCTCTCATATGCATAATGTTTGAAGAAAGAGGGAGGTAAAGAGAAAAAATCTGGCAGCATTTCTAAAAAAGGTGTTCTGAATTGCCTGATTTCCTTGGATGCTATCCCAGAAGCTTCCTATCAGATGAAGTAGCACATAGAGTACAGCAGATGTAAAATAGTGCACAAAATCTTTTCTCTGCATGAGGTTATTGCAGTGGTTCAAATATTTGCCATAATCTTAGCAATTAAAGTGTATACTATCCACCTCTGCTTCAGTCACACTTATTCAATAAAAACAAGCCTCTTCTGTGCTTTAGTATATTTTACTACCATATTTAACAACTAATGCGGACTTACTAAAAATGTATTCTTTTGTATAATAATCAGGAGTTTTATTTGTTCATTTCTTGATAATAAATCCTGATCTTCTGGGCTATCAGCACAAGGGCTTAGCATATAAGACTGTTTGTTTTAAAATAGCTCTTATTACAGGTTTAGACTTTTTGCTTTAAGTCTGGGCTATCAGTGAGTCCAGTCTCTGACCCAGAACAGGAGTCTCCATCACAACATCCAGGACAAGCCATTGGTGATTGTCTCTGACTGAGCGCACCTATTGATGATACAGAGTTCAGGACTTTTCAAGACCAGCACTTTTCTCTTTATGACAAAGTTTTGATTTGTACACAGTTTTCCTCATATTAACTTCAGATTGTCTTCCATGTAATTTACATGGGTGGTTCTGATTGTGCCCTAGGGAGCAACTGCAGACTGTCTTCTACGTGGCAGTCACTCAAATATTTGAATACAATTATTATGTCCTTTCTAAATGTCTTCTTTTTCAGACCAAACATCCTTGTGGAAATTTGAAGAAAGAGGAATGGTAGGTAGTAGTGTAGCAGAAAATTGTTCAAGTAAAAGTCAGTCGGTCTCAGACAGACACAGAAGCTGGATCTCTGTAGGGTTGACCAGATAGCTGACTGTAGCTCAGCACTTAAGCAACTCATATGAAAGGGGACTGTAAGTGTAGATGCCTTATTCACTTTATCACCCAGGCTGGAGTGCGGCAGCATGATCTCAGATCACTGCAACCCTGGCCTCCCAGGCATAAGTGATCATCCCACTTCAGCCTCCCAAGTAGCTGGGACTACATCACCTTGCCTGGCTAATTTTTGTGGGTTTTTTTTTTTTTTTTGTGGAGACAGAGTTTCCCCGTGTTGCCCAGGCTGGTCTCAAACTCCTGGGCTTGAGCAGTCCACCTGCCTCAGCCTCCCAAAGTGCTGGGATTACAGGTGTGTGCCACCACACCTGGCCTAGATGCCATATTTATAGATATGTGTATATACGTGGGTTAGTATGCACACATGTATTTTCTTGCTCTATCGGCCAAGATGGCCTAGAAACAACAATAACCCAGTAGCAAGAAGAACACCCACCAACCAGACTTCGGTTTTTAATACTATTTTCTAGTAAAAGGAATCAGGGCCTGGAAAAATGATTGATTCTAGGAATGAGTCAGGAAATACACAGGATGAGCCTGGAAAATCTTATAATACCAGAAAGCAGAAAGTGAGGAAGTAAAAAACCTCACTGATGGCAACATGTCAAAGGAGCACAAGATCTAACAGAAGGACCTGCCAGTGGCTAAAGCTGGGGACAACTTAAACAACAAAGTAAAGTAAAATTGGATGGTTAACCCAAACTGTAAAATAAATGCCCATGAGTCCATATGTATATAAATAAATGATTTGATAAATAAAGAGGAAAAAATGAATAAATCGCCTTGCAGAAGAATCCCAAATAAGTTTTGTTGATACTCCCACCTCAAGGAAGTAGAACATAACCCTTCACTCTTTCAGTATAGGCTGCTCATAATAGCCTTCCAAAGAGTAAAGTATGCAAAGGAGGAAAAAAAAAGAGTAACTACAGTGGAGAAACCTAACAAATAGTACTTTACCCAGTTTATCAAGGTCAACGTCAACAGTGATAAGTCCTGTTACTAGTATGTACCCTCGATATGATGTGATGGAAACGATGCTTTACTTCTGTGGTTTTCTTCCCAAAAACCCATAGCTCCAGTGTGATCAAGTGAAAAACATCAGACCAATCCCAATTGAGGTGTATTCTGTAAAATACTTGACCAGTACTGCTTGAAACAGCAAGGTCATCGAAAATAAGGAAAGTCTGGGAAACATCACAAGCAAGAAGAGCCTGAGGAGACATAAAGACTAAATGTAATGTGGTATCCAGGATGAGACCCTGGAACAGAGAAGGGACATTAAGCAAATCAAGGAAATCTGAATACAGTGTGGACTTTAGTTAATAATAATGTATCAACACTGTTGCATTAGTTGTGACAAATGTATCATACTAATGTAAGATAGTAGGGGAAACTGCATGGGAGCTATATGGGAACTCCACACTATCATCTCAGTTTTTCTGTCAATCAAAAACTGTTCTAAAAAATAAAATTTTAAAAATGTTTAAAGATAACTTGGAGAAAGGCTAGATGACCTTGGGTATGGTGATGATTTTTTAGAAACAACAGCGAAGACAAGCTCCACGAAGGAGACAGTTAATAAGCTGTACTTCCTTAAAATTAAAAACTTCTGCTCTGCAAAAGACAACGTCAAGCAAAGGAGAAGACACGTCACAGACTGGGAGAAAGTATTTGCAAGAACTGTTATCCAAAATATACAAAGAACTTTTAAATCTCAAAAATAAGAAAACAACCCAATTAAAAAACAGGCAAAAGACCTGAACAGACACCTCCTCAAAGAAGATACACAGATGGCAAATAAGCATATGAAAAGAGGTTCAACATCATATGTTATTAGGAAATTGCAGATTGAAACAAGAAATCACTATGTACCTATTAAAATGGCCAAGATCCAGAACACTGACACCACCAAATGCTGGTGAGGAAGTGGAACAACAGTAATTGCTGGTAGGAATGCAAAATGGTACAGTCACTTTGGAAGACGGTTTGGCAGTTTCTTACAAAACTAAACATATTCTTATCACACAACTCAGTAATCACACTCCTTGGTGTTTATCCAGATGAATTAAAAACTTTTATCCACACCAAAACCTGCATATAGATCTATATAGCAGCTTTATTAATACTTGCCAACACTTGGAAGCAATGATGTCCTTCAGTAGGTGAATGGATAAACTGTGGCACATCTAGAAATGGAATATCGTTCAGTGCTAAAAAGACATGAGCTATCAAGCCACGAAAAGACATATGGAGTATGAGGACAGAGGGTGCTCAGCAAAAAAGAAAAGACATGGAAGAAGCTTAAATGCACACCACTAAGTAAAAGAAGCCAATCTGAAAAGGCTACATACTCTGTGATTCCAACTATATGACATTCTGGAAAAGATAAAATTGTGGAGACAGTAAAAAGATCAGTGATTGCCAGGGGTTGGAGGAAAGGAAGGATGAGTAGAGAGAACACAGGATTTTTAAGGCAGTGAAACTACCTTGTATGGTGCTATAATGGTGACACTGCATGTCATTCTACATATGTCAAAACCCTTAGAAGGCATAATACCAAGAGTGACCCCTAGTGTAAACTGTGGTCTTTGGCTGCTGCTGATGTCTCAGTGTAGGTTCATCAGTTGTAACTGTGTTGGGCGATGTCGGCAGTGGGAAAGGTTGTACAGGTTGAGGGAAGGGGGAAAATGGAAACTTTCTGTACTTTCCTCTCAATTTTGCTGTGAACTTAAAACTGCTCTAAAAAAGTTTATTAATTCAAAAATGCCAATAAGAAATCTATGACGTCCTCTTCCCCCATTAGGGAAGCTGAATGGAAGTCATGTTATCCAAAGGCTACCCCTGTTGCTAGGAGAACATGGAGTCAGAACAAGAATGGACTTAAGTCAGATGCTGGGCTTAATACCTAGGTGATGGGATTATCTGTGCAGCAAACCACCGCAGCACACATTTACCCATGTAACAAACTGCCACATCATGCACAGGTACTCCGGAACTTAAAAGTTGGAAAAAAAAAAAAAAAAAAGAATGGACTAAAGTCACATAATTTAAATGTGTGATAGCTTCAGCTATAGTTGAATGTTCTGGTCTTTCTTAGATGGACAGGCCTTCTCTTCTGGACAAGGCAGGATAGGCAAGGCATATGTTTGCTTCTGTCATCCCACTTTTGCTCCTGCTCCCTGTGGACATACACACCTCTGCTGAACACACATGTTCAATCTGGATATCTGGTTTCCAGGAGTGCAAATGTATATAGACTTTATGCTTTTATGGCCCTGACCCATTATGCTTTGATTTTGTAGTTTAACTTTCAAACCATGCCATTTCTCTGATTTCCAAGTTTTTCCAAGTACAGTGCCCTTGAACAACACAGTTTTCAACAGCTCAGGTCCACTTATACGTGGATTTTTTTCGATAAGTGCAGTCGGCACTCCATATGGGCGGGTTCCATGTCCACAACCAAACACCAATCAAAAATACAGTATTCACAGGATGCAAAACCCGCATGCATAGAGGGCCGACAGGAGGATTTTGTGAGGATGTTGGTAACCTTGAGGGTGGAAAGTGTCCTGGTGCCATTCACCTGCAAATACCAAGCAGTGACTGACTGTACTTCCTCAAAAGCACTACTGACAACCCCAGCTCCCTCAGATGTCCTTAATGAAACCCTTTTTTCAGGCTCTTTCTTACCCTGGTCCTCCTCCTCTTCTGGTTACACTCCCATTGCTAAATATCATTACTACTATTTTATTTTAATGTTCCTTTTAAAACCTAATGCCTAGAATAGCCGAAGGACTCTACATATCATATGATTATTTCAGAGTACAGTGGACTCTTGTATTCATCTGGACATTGTAATTGCATTAATGCAGCCAAAATTATATTAAGTACTTCAGCAGCCCCATCTCCCTAGCTCTTGTTGAGACTCGAGTTAAAAACATCCCTGAGGCCTTTTATCCTCTGAACTGCTGCATCACGCAGCTGCTTGTAAAGCCGTCTCTCCCCCAACTTGTGCTTTTATAATTGAATCTCTTTAAATGTAAATGCAGACAATTACATTTGTCCTAGTTAAATTTCATCTTGTTATATCGAGCCCAGGCTTCCAGCTTGTTGAGATCTTATTGAATCTTGGTTTTGTCATGGATTTCTGTTATGCATACTTGCTTGTGTCTGCAACCCAGGTAGAGAGGCTTGAAAATAAATATATCCCAGCTACGCTAACTCAAAGCAAGAGGTACTGAGAGAAGACAGCAGTGATGATTGCTCGGGGATGGGGAAGGCAACTGCCCATTCTCTAAGCAGTAATTTCCTAATATTTTTGGTGGCAGTTCACAGTTCAACATTATGAGATATAGCAAAAGCCATTTATTGCTAATTACATTTAACTGATGTCTGTGAAGAACTTATTCCTATACATCGGAGTGAATTTGAGACTATCTCCATCATTCTCCAGCCATTCTTCAATGGGAGAAAAATGGTGGAATTAAACTAGTGGAAACCAGGCTTTCTCATCTAGGCCCAACCCAGTCGATAAGCTGGGTTTGCAATCACTACTCCAGCACAATGGCTCTCAGTTTATTTTTAAGTCTATGGCATGCCTGAAGGACCATGTACCCATGAGCAACACCCTTCTATAAAAGTGGTGGCACATTATGGGCTGCTGTTTTAGAAGACACTGCCAACTTGCTGAGGATTATCCTGGTGTATTCCTTTCTCTCCTGCTGGTTCATGACATGCCACTGGCTTGAAAATTCTCAGCCCTAACATTTAAAGCAGCGATTCGCAAAGTGCAGCATCCTTAAGCTGAGGTTGGCAAACTGTGGCCTGTGAACCAAATCTGGCTCACCACCTGTTTTTAGTACATCACTAAATGGTTGGGGGGGAAATCAAAAGAATAATAATATTTCATGACATGTGAAAATTATATGAAATTCAAATTTCAGTATGCATAAATAAAATTTTATTGAACACAGTCATGCTCATTTGTTTATGTATTGTCATTGGATGCTTTTGCAAATAGTAGCAGAATTGAGTAGCTGTGACAGAGACTGTATGACCCACAAAGCCTAAAATATTTACAGATATGGCCCTTTACAGAAAAAGTTTGCCCACTCTTGTGTTAATGGGATGGTTTAGAAACTGTGGATTTTTGAGCCCCACCCCAGAACAAATAAATCAGAATGTCTACAGATGGGGTCCAAAATGTACATTTTAAGCAAGCTCTCGAAATTCACCCCTAGGCAAACAGACAAGACTAGTGATCCTGAGCTAAGGATGTGAGAAAGGAAAAGACTTTGCCCTACTTTTTCTGCCGAACTTACTGTGTCTTAATCCAACGCCGTAATTTTTCTGCAGACTATATAAATTATGTGAATCAGTTTCTAAGCACTTCTCTCCAAATCAGCTCTCTTCCAAACTTTTCTATTTTGTGGAAAGAAGGCTATATTTGTTTCTTAGGACTGCTGTAACAGATTATGAACTGTGGGTTGACCTGACCAACAGAAGTTTGTTCTTTCACAGTTCTGGAGGCCAGAAGTCCAAAATCCAGCAGGGGTGTGTTCCCTCTCGGGAGTCTAGAGAAATAACCCATTCTTTGCCTTTTTCAGCTTGTGGTGGCTGTCAGCACTCCTGACTTGTAAGTACCTCACTGCAGTCTCTGCCCCAGTGATCGCATTGCCCCCTCCTTTTCTCTGTGTCTTTTCTTTCATCTGTCCCAAATCGTCCTCAGATTTTCTCTTATGAGTACATTTGTCATGGGACCTAGGGCTCACACGGCTAATCTAAATGATCTCATCTCAAGATCCTTAATGTAATTATATTAACAAAACTACAAAGACCTCTTTTCCAAATAAGGCCACATTCACAGGTTTTGGGGGTTAGGACAGGGACATCTCCTTTTTGAGGCCACCATCCAACTCAATACACATGCCGCTCTTCTCCTCTTCCCCCAACAGCCAGTCAGTTTCCACTGAAGATTCTGTCCCCTTCTCGAGTCCTACTTGCACCATTCTGATCTCTTTCTGCCATAGGAATCTCTTAAAAATTTCTGACAGTTTCCTACTCTTTCAAAAGTTCAGAACATACTTCTAAGCCTGACATTTAGGGCTCTCTGCTGTAATATTACCAGTGTATTTTCCATTTCTTTCTCTTTCTTCTTCCCTCCATGTACCTTGCCCTCCAGCCACACTGTGCTACTTGCCATTGCCCTCACTGGTCCTCCCTTCTCTCTGAATCCTCTCACACTGTTCCTTCTTCCTGGAACATTGGTTGTTCCTCCATCCTTATCACCATGACCCCTGCCCCTGTATCACCTAACACCCAGTTATCTTTCAAAGCCCATCTGAGGTTCTGCCTCCCCATGAGAGCTTTGCTGCTCCTTCCGCTGGGGATGAATCTCTGAGCCTTTGGCACCTCACATGGTATATTATTATTGTCATATTTAGCTATTTTGACTGCAAATGTAGGAAAATTAACAAAATAAAGGAAATTAAGAAAAGTAATTCTAAAGTTTAGTAAAGTGACAGCAAACAAGATCAGTTTTTAAAAAACCAGTTATCCTGTAGTTAGAGGGTGACTCTAGTTTATAACCAGTAAGAAAATATAATTTAAAAATTCTCAATAGTGAAATAATGTAACTAAAGTGTTCTTAATGAGAAGTGTATTATTAGTATCTATATGAAGATGTTTTAAATTTTGAGACACAAGTGAAGATGACTAAAATATATACTATTTTCCTTTAGATAATGTAAAGATGTCATTCTTTATACATTGATTTTAAGGTTTAGTGTCATTTTTGTGGAGTATTTTAAAATTTTATTTATATAATATGGTACTGACAAAATTCCAATTTGATGAGTCTCATCTTCCAAGAGATAAGACTAGGACATAAAAGGATTTCAAAACTTGTCAAGAATAACACACAAAAATTAGCTGGATGTGGTGGCATAATTATACAAATGAAGGTAAGACAAATCCAAATTTAAAAGCATTCTGTAAAACAACTGGCCTGGAATTTTTTTTTAATGTCATGTCATAAAAGATAAAACGAGAGGAATGGGAGAGGAAGGAGGAGGAGGAAAGAAAGAGAAAGAGAAAGGAAAGAAGAAAGGAGAAGGAGGAAGGAAGAGAGGAAGGAAGGAAGACATACTGAAAGATGTTAGAGACACATAACTAATGTAATGGTTGATCCTTTTTTTTAACTTTTTTTTTGGGTTCAGGGGTACATGTGCAGATTTGTTACATAGGTAAACTTGTGTCACCAGGGTTTGTTGTACATATTATTTTGTCACCTAGGTACTAAGCCTAGTACTCAATAGTTATCTTTTCTGCTCCTCTCCATCCTCCCATGCTCCATCCTCAAGTAGGCCCCAGTGTCTGTCATTCCCTTCTTTGTGTTCATGAATTCTCATTGTTTAGCTCCCAGTTATAAGTGAGAAGATGTGGCATTTGGTTTTCTGTTCCTACATTAGTTTGCTAAGGATAATGGCCCCGTGGGTATGTACCACATTTTCTTTATACAGTCTACCATTGGTGGGCATTTAGGTTGATTCCATGTCTTTGCTGTTGTGAGTAGTATAGTAATGAACATTTGTGTGCATGTGTCTTTACAGTAGAATGATTTATATTCCTCTGGGTATATACCCAGTAATGGGACTACTGGATTGAATGGTAATTCTGTTTTTAGCTCTTTGAGGAATTGCCTTCTGCTTTCCACAGTGGCTGAACTAATTTACATTCTCACCAACAGTGTATTAAGTGTTCCCTTTTCTCTGCAACCCAACCAGCATCTGTTATTTTTTGACTTTTTAGTAATAGCCATTTAGACTGGTATGAGATGGTATCTCATTGTAGTTTTATTTGCATTTCTCTAATGATCAGTGACACTGAGCTTTTTTTAAATATGCTTGTTGGCCATATGTGTGTCTTCTTTAGAAAAGTGTCTGTTCATGTCATTTGCCCACTTTTTAATGTTGTTTTTTTTTAATTCGTTTAAGTTCCTTATAGGTGCTGGATATTAGACTTTTATCAGATGTGTGGTTTGCACATATTTTCTCAATGGGTGATTCTTGATCAGTTTTTAAGCTTTGAAGTTAATTATGGGAATACTGAATTTCAATATTGAGTGTGTATTGGGTAATAGTATCGAATATAGTAATGCTGTTATGGTTACAAAAAAGAATGCCCTTGTTCTTAAGAGCTATATATTGAAATATTTAGGGGCTAGGTGTTATGATATTTGTGGGGGGTTACTTTCTTTTCTTTTCTTTTCTTTTCTTTTTTTTTGAGTTGGAGCCTCACTCTGTCCCCTAGGCTGGAGTGCAGTGGTGCACTCTTGGCTCACTGCAACCTCTGCCTCCTGGGTTCAAGCAATTCTCCTGCCTCAGCCTCCTAACTAGCTGGGATTACAGGTGCCCGCCATCATGCCCAGCTAATTTTTGCATTTCTAGTAGAGACGGGATTTTGCCATGTTGGTCAGGCTGGTCTTGAACTCCTGATCTCAGGTAATCTGCCCACCTTGGCCTCCCAAAGTACTGGGATTACAGGTGTGAGCCACCACGCCTGGCCCATGGGTTACTTTCACATGATTCAGGAAAAGAAGTGTATGTGCGTGTGTTGTATGTATATAAAGATACACAGAGAAAATAAAATGTGACAAACTATTAATAATTGGTGACTCAAGGTGAAGGATATATACAGATGTTCATTGTATTATGATTTTAGCTTTTCTGTAGATTTGACATTGTTCAAAAATAACAAGCAGGGGGGAGAATATTGAGGAAAACTCTTTAAAAATAGTACTGAAGGCTATCAGCCCTACCAGATTCAGTATTCATTTAACAAGCAGCTATTGACTTTATACTACTTCTGTATTGCTACAGTTATTAAAACAGTAATGATACAAGGCTAAGTAGGGATTAGTGGACTGAAATAAACAGCCAAAGTACCTGGCATACTAGCAATTTCTTAGGTGATAAAACAATAGGGAAGGGCAGGAATATTCATGGAAATCATATTGAGATAAATTCTTAGCAATTTAAAAAAAATAACTTTGCCCTTCCTCTCCAAACAAACACTGAACTAATTTATATTGGATGGAAAATCTTATAAATACATATAAAAAGAAAAATGCAGAATTACAGTGAATGAGATCCTAAACCTAGAATAAACTAAACAAATCACACAGAAAAGAATCAGCAGGGTGTGGTGGTGCACACCTATCATCCCAGCTACTCTGGAGGCTGAGGCAAAAGGATCACTTGAGTCCAGGAGTTCTGGGCTGTAATGCGCTACGTCAATTGGGTGTCCGCACTAAGTTTGTCATCATTGTGATGACCTCCCAAGAGCCAGGGACCACCAGGTTGCATAAGGAGGGGTGAAATGTCACAAGTTGAAAGCAGCAGATCAGAACTCCCATGCTTATTAGTAATGGGATCACACCTGTGAATAGCCACTGCACTTCAGCCTGGACAACATAGCAAGACCCCTTCCCCCCCAAAAAAAAGAAGAAAAAGAAAAGGATCAGAAATTTTAACTGTATAAAAATCATAACCTTATTATATTAACAAATTTTAAAAGACTAGAAAACAATTTGCAGGTTTTTTATTATTATAAAGAATTGATTCAAATTGATTAAACTTCCAAATCTCAAGGAATTAATGACTAAAGTCGATAACAGATAATTCGCCAAAGAAATCTAGTAAATAATTGCTAATTAAATCATTGCAGATTAAGTTATGAATATTTCAACTTAAAAATCACCTTTAAAAAACAACAGTAACTTGCTGGAGAGGGTGCAGACATGCTCCTGTTTTCATACATTGATGGTAGTATTGCAAAGCTGTGCAACTCTATTGGGAAAGAATTTAGCAATTCTTATGAGAAGTCATAAAAATTACCATACCATTGATTCAGTAATTCTACTTCAGGGTCTCTTGCTTAAGTAAATAATCCAAAGTAGTGATAGGGTGAAAACAATAAGCAAAACACTTGTCACTCATTATTTATAGAAGTGAAACACTGTAACTGAACTAAATATTTAGCAATAATGGATTACTTAGAGAATTGAATTATGGTATAATGCCCAAAGGACTATCATGCAGCTATTAAAAATGATGGTTATGGAGATTGCATGGAAAAATTATTTTGAAGTGCGAAGTTTTGAAAATTGTGTGCATAATACAAATGGTATAAATGTTAAAGCCAACTTTATGAGCAACTCTTTATCACTAGGATAAATATTCATTCTTCTTACTAACGTTTTACTTTCTTTGTAGTATATGTTTTTCCCTCTAAAGAAGATAAATAATTTAATGCAGTCTCCCATGTAAGGCAGTGTTTTGTATTGGAGCACATTTTTATCACTTGCCATTTCACTCTAGAATTGTCCATAAAGATAAGTATTCAAACAACTGTACTGTATTGTACTCGCAGTATAATTTTTGCATTTCTTCCACCATATCACTTCTCCAACACCCTAAGTAAATTAAGAAGTAAACTAAAGAAAATATTTTCAGCAAATAGTTTATTTGGGATATTCAACTTAAATGATGATTACTGTTCTCAAATTTTTACTTACCTTAGGTTTGGCCTTATCTGAGTATAGTCAATACAGGTCTACAAGTCTGTTCGATACACACTGAAAAATAACTTGCTGAAAATTTCTTTATTATTTATTTTACCTTCAAGCACTTTGCAGGGCTTCTCAGATGCCACCATTGTAAATATAGTAAGAACAAACCAATGGAATGACCAAACATTAGCATCCATGCTTTATCTAACTGTAAGTGAAAATGTTGATATTCTAATTTTAAAACTATTGTATGTCAGGTAATTAGAGAAAGAAACAAAATTCACAAAACCCATAATATTTCTTGCAGGCCTTATTAGCAAATTCCTTGCGGTTAATTTAGACTAAATTGTGTTTTTATAACCAAGGTGTTTGATGTTCCATAATTTTAGCAAGAATACCAACTGCTTTGTTGGGATCCAGTGATTTTGTTTTTTAATTCCTAAGATGATAGGATGGTTAATAAAATAGTTGAGTAGGAGATTTCCACTTTTGGAAGGTTGAGTAGACATACTTTTTTATATTTCTTCCCCTAAAGATGAAAGGTAGAGAGAAGAAAACAGACTGGCTAGAAACCCCCAGGCCACAGCAACAGCATAGCGGTAAATTTCATGGGTTTTCATTTTGCTTCGTGTATCCCAGACGTGGAGCTGAAATAGGTGGCAAATAGGAAATGTCAACAGCATAGACCAAAGCTCCAATGGAGCCTGCTCTCTCTTAGTCAAAAGACCAAAACAGGAACATCCTAGCAAGACAGAAAACTTTCAGACAATCCTCTAGCCGAACACCACAGAAGGAATTGTGGACCCACCCTCACCCTTGCCATCAGAGGCCTGGTGGGGAACCCAGACTTCTACCCCATGAAGCACTAAGGAGGCATCCTAGCACTCCTGTTGGGGTGGTTTCAGAGAAGGCCAAGTAAGGAGCTTAGATTTTTATCCCCCTGGGCAGTAATTACCCCTTTCCCTTCATGGTGTGAGCAGAGACTATGTGGAGGTCAACAGTAAGGCAGCACTGTACACCTCAGCTGTCAGGAGACCCAAGTAGGAAACCTAGACTTCTGTCCCCACCTTGCAGTAACAGGGCAGCACCTCAGTCTTTCCTTTGCCAGAGTAATGGCAAAGAAAGCCATTTAGAAAAAGAAGATTTAGGCTGGTTGTAGTGGCTCACACCTGTAATCCCAGCACTTTGGGAGGGCAAGACAGGAAGACTGCATGAGCCCAAGAATTCAGGATCAGCCTGACAAACATAAGGAGACCCCATCTCTACCAAAACAAACAAACAAAAAATAGCCAGGCATGGTGGCATGTGCCTGTAGTCCCAGCTACTGGAGAGACTGAGATGGGAGGATCACTTGAGCCTTGGAGATCAAGAGATCCAGGCTACAGTCAGCTATGATTGCACCAACGCACTCCAGCCTGGCAGTCTGGACAACAGAGCAAGACCCTGTATCAAAAAAAAAAAAAAAAAAAAAAAAAAGATTTAAATAACATTCAGAATCTCATTACATAATACAAAATATTTATTCAGAATAACTCAAAATGTTTATTCAGAATAACTCATAATACACAAAGCCAAGAAGATCTTAGACTGAATGAAAAAAGGAGGCAATCAATACAGGCCAACGCCAAAATGACAGAGGTGTTAGAATTATCTGACAAAGATTTTAAAGCAGTCATGATAAAATGCTTCAGTGAACAATTAGGAACATGCTTGAAACAAATGAAAAAATAGAAAGGCTCAGCAAAGAAATAGTCTCTGCTGAGAAACTATGGAGGTGAAGAAAAATAGCAAAGTATTTTTCATGTGCTGAAAGAAAAGAACTGTCAATCCAGCATTCATACCCAGAGAAAATATCCTTCAGTAATGAATCACAAATCAAGACATTCTCAGATGAAGGAAAACTAAGAGAATTTGTCACAAGCAGACCTATGCTAAAATAATGGCTAAAAGGAGTTCTCTGGAATGTCAGAAAAGAGGAAAGAGCATGGTGAGCAAAAACATGTAAATACAACATTCTTCTCTTGAGTTTACTAAATTATGTTTGATGGTTGAAACAAAAAATATAATAATGTCTGATGTAATTCTAAATGTGCATAGAGGAAATATTTAAAACAATTAAAAATGGGAGCGTAAAAGGAGATAAGATTTCTGTATTCCACTTTAACTAGTAAAGTGATGACACCAGTAGACTGTGACAAGTTATGTACATATAATGTAATATCTAACGAGACCACTAAAGAAAGCTATACAAAGGGATACACTCAAAAACACTGTACATAAATAAAAGTAGGAGTCTCAAAATTGTTAAATAACGCAGCTCTATATAATCCATGAATCAAAGAGGAACTCTTAGGAGAAATCTTAAAATGCATTATACTAAATGAAAATATAGCATATCAAAATTTGTAGGACACAGCTAATGGAGTGTTAATACATGTATTAGAAAAGACCAAAAGTCTCAAATCAATAATCAAAGCTTTCACCTCGAGAACCCAAAGTAAAATAAATACAATAGAAGAAAAGTAAAATAAACACAAAGCAAACAAAGGAAAGAAATAATAAAGAACATAAATGAAATTGAAAACAGAAAAACAGTGGAGAAAATTAATGAAACAAAGATCCCTGACAGGGTTTGGCTCTGTGTCCCCATCCAGATCTCATGCTGAATTGTATTCCCCAATGTTGAAGGTGGGGCATGGTGGGAAGTGATTGGATCATGGGGGTGGTTTCTGATGTTTTAGCACCATCCCCCGAGTGTTGTCTCGGGATCGAGTTCTCACAAGATCTGATTGTTTAAAAGTGTGTAGCACCTCCCCTCTCTCACTCTCTTCTTCCTGCTTTGGCCATGTAAGATGTGCCTGCTTCCCCTTCCCCTTTCACCATGACTGTAAGTTTCCTGAGACCTCCCCAGCAATGCTTCTTGTAAGCCTGCAGAACCGTGAGCCAATTAAACCCCTTTTCTTTATAAATTACCCAGTCTCAGGTATTTCTTTATAGCAGTGCAAGAACAATCTAATACAATTTCATTCTTTGAAAAGATTAATAAATCAACAAAGCAATTCTACACATCTCTTCCAAAAAAATAAAAGACAAGAGAACAATTCCCAATTCATTTTATGAAGCTAGTATTACCCTAATACCAAAACCGATGACAGTACAAAAAAAAATAAGAATACAGAGAAATATCCCTTATGGCTACAGATTCAAAAATTCTTAATGTATCGGCAAATAGAATTCAGCAATATATAGAATTAATGGTACTACATGACAAGTAGAGTTTATTCCAGGCTGACTCAGTATTTGAAGATCAATCATTGTAGCAAAAAATCACTGGATTGACTGGAAATCAGTCGATCTTTAGCCTATTCGTCACCACATTAATAGGCTAAAGAAGAAACATCACATAATCATATCAATCACTGCAGAAAAGCATTTGACAAAATTCAACATGCATTCATGATAAAATGCTGAGAAAAATAGGAATAGAAGGAACTTCCTAAACCTGATAAAGGGCAAATAATATTATACTTCATGGGGGAAAGCTGAATGCTTTTCCTATATGATTGGAAATGAGGCAAAGATGTCTGGCCTCAATACTGTCATTCAACATATTGCTGGAAGTTTTCGCCAGTGCAATAAGTTAAGAAAATGAGTGAAAGACATACAGACTGGAAAGGAAAAAAACCAAAACTGTCCCTATTTATAGATAAAATAATTGTTTATGTAGAATATTCCAAGGAATTTATTTTTTAAAAAGACTCCTAGAACTAATAAGAGAGTTAAGCAAGGTCAAAGGATACAAAATAAACACAAAAATCAATTGTAATTCTATATATTAGCAATGAACACATCACCACTGGAATTTAAAATACAGTATCATTTAAAATGTCTCAAAGGAAAATAATATATACTTAATTGTAAATCTAATAAAACATGTACGGGACTTATATGCTAAAAACTGCAAAACTGATGAAAGAAATCAAAGATCTAAATAAATGGAGAGACATACCATGTTTATGGATTGCAAGACTCAACATAATAATAGTCAATTCTCACAAAAATATATACAGGTTTAATGCAGTTTCTATCAAATTTCTAGCAAGATATTTTATAGATATAGAGAAGATTATTCAAAAATTTACATAGAAAGTCAAAGAAAGTAAAATAGTTAAAACAATTTCGAAAAAGAATAAAGTAGGAGGAATAAATTTCAAGACTTATATAGCTACAGTAATCCAGACTGTGTGCTATTTGTGGAGAGATAGACACATAGATGAATGCAACAGAATAAAGAATTCAGAAACAGACACACAAATGAGCCTAACTGGTTTTTGACAAAAGTGTAAAAGAAACTCAGTGCAGGAAAGGTTATCTTCCACAACAAATGGTAGAGAAGCAATTGGATATCCATAGGAAAACAAACAAACAACAACAACAACAAAAATGAAACAAAACCCTGACCTAAGTCTTATACCTTATACAAAAATTAACTTGAAATGGATCATGAACTTAAATATAAAATGTGCGACCGTAAAATTAAAAGAAACAATATGAGAAAATCTTTAGAATTCAGGGCTAGGCAAAAAAGTCTTAGAATTGACACTAAAACCACAGTCCCTAAAAGGAAAAACTGTAAATTGCACTCTATCAAAATTAAAAACTTTTACTCTTACTCCACAAAAACTTTCTTAAGAGGATATAAAGACAGACTGCAGTGTGGGAAAAAATATTTTCAAACCACATACCTAACAAAAGACTAGTATCTAGAATATATAAAGTTTCTCAGAACTCAACAGTGAAAAGCAATCCTCTAGAAAATGGGCAAACAACATGAACAGACAGTTCACCAAGGAGGACATATAGCAAATAAGCACAGAAAAAAGCAGTTAGCACACAAAAAGATGTTCAACATCATTAGCCATTAGGGAAATATGGGCTATCACTGCACATCTATTAAAACTATCAAGATGGAGAACAGATTAGTGGTTACCAAGAGTGAAGGAGGGATGGAGACAGAAGGTAAGTCGATTTGGCTGTAATAGGACATCATGAGGAATCCACGTAATAGAAGTGTTCTCTCTTAACTATATTAATGTCACTATCCTAGTTTTAATAGTGGACAGTGGTTTTACAAAAGGTTACTGATATGGTTTGGCTGTGTCCCCACTGAAATCTCATCTTGAATTCCCATGTGTTGTGGGAGGGACCCAGTGGGAGGTAATTGAATCATGGGGGCAGGTCTTTCCTGTGTTGTTCTCATGATGGTGAATATGTCTCTTGAGATCTGATGGTTTTATAAGGGGGAGTTTCCCTACACAAGTTCTCTTCTCTTGTCTGCCACCATGTGAGGCGTGCCTTTCACCTTCTGCCATGATTATGAGGCCTCCCCAGCCACGTGGAACTGTAAATCCAATAAACCTCTTTCCTTTCTAAATTGCCCAGTCTTAGGTATGTCTTAGCAGCATGAAAATGGGTTAATACAGTAAATTGGTACCAGTAGAGTGGGGCACTGCTGAAAAGATACCCAAAAATGTAGAAGCAGCTTTGGAACTGAGTAACAGGCAGAGAGGTTGGAACAGTTTGGAAGGCTTGGAAGAAGACAGAAAAATGTGGGAAAGTTTGGAACTTTCTAGGCACTTGTTGAATGACTTTGACAAAAATGCTGATAACAATATGAACAACAAGGTCCAGGCTGAGGTGGTCTCAGATGGAGATGAGGATCTTGTTGGGAACTGGAGCAAAGGTGACTCTTGTTATGTTTTAACAAAGAGACTGGTGGCATTTTGCCCCTGCCCTAGAGATTCCTGGAACTTTGAATTTGAGAGAGATGATTTAGAGTATCTGGAGGAAGAAATTTCTAAGCAGCAAAGCACTCAAGAACACATGGAACTGTAAGTCCAATAAACCTCTTTCTTTTGTAAATTGCCCAGTCTCAGGTATGTCTTTAGTCTTTTATCAGCAGTGTAAAAACAGACTAATACAGTTACCATTGGGAGAAACTGGGTGAATTATACATCGGAATTCTCTGTATTATTTTCTTACAACTTACTGTGAATCTATAATTATCTCAAAATAAAAAGTTTAATTTAATAATTGCTGAGTAAGTGGGCCTCTGCAGAATCACCAAATCAGGAGTTTCAGCAATAAGTCTTAATTCTCTCCAGCAAGAACTAGTGCAGTTTTCCTAGGCTCCACTGCATTAGCTAATAGAGTTCTTTGGAATCTCTAAAGATTTGAACGTCATCATGAACCATCTAACTCAGCTGGGAAAGAAAATCATATACCAGTATGTTTGTTGGTCCACACATTTTAGGAAACTAAAATGTACGCTGTTTTATGGCATAGACTGTGTAGGTTGTATACTTTCAGGGCTTACCACAAGGTCTTAGCTGGCATACGTTAGATTTCAGTAAATACATGTTAGGTGGCTGGATGAATGGATGAAACCAGTGGTGTTCTGGTAAATATTTGACAACTAGCTCTCCAGAAGAAAAAAGAAGTGCTCATTTATATCATTTGCTGATTTCTCTGGTGTAAATACTCCTTTAGGGCCAATTTCAGGCTACTAAAATGACATGTCTAAACATGGGGTTGGAAAGAGATGTATCCATTGCCCTTCACGAGCTAGTATAAGTATAAGCTGACTCCAGCACACCACTGGATGGAGCTGAGTTAGATAGCACGCGATGTTAACCGCCTTTATTTCGTGATGCCAACCTTGTGTTAAAATCACAAAGAAAATCTGGGCTTCGAGTTACTGCCTAATCCCTTCTCATTAAAAGTGTGAGAGATCCATTGAGAATCAGTAGTTGTCTCAAAACAAACCCATGGCCTTCACCTGGAAAAGAAAATTTAAAAGAATATGCCATACTATTATTGAATACAAACCTTTTTGTGTTCATGTGGAGCTCTAAGAAAGGCGCGAATTACATTAACTTGCCGGTGTCCAACTCATGGTGGAAGCAGGCTGATTTTTTCCAGTTTAGCCTCTTAATTTCTTCTTCAGGTTGATTGGCTTATGGGAGATGTACTTACAAGGACATATCATACAAAGCTTTATTTGTTAAGGAGTCTGAAAGGAAAAAAAAAAACAAGTTAATTTTGTACTGTAGGCTTTTTTCTTAGTATTAAAGAATCATTTCTGACATCTGATTAATCACACTTATTCCTGCTTGCTTTCAATCTTGTGGGATGTTTCCAAAAACTATCTCATAGATAGTATTTTCTCCTCACACTATCTTGCAGCTGCAGTATAATCTACACTCAAAAGCTTGTGTTGCAACATGCATGCCCTTGGGCCACAATCTCTGCTTGCTTTGGCATGGTTTATTTATTCCAGACATCTATGCCTTTAGGTTGCTATAGAGATTTCAATTGAGCTAAACTGTCCAAGAAAACCTCAGGGAAGCCTGTTTAGTTTCTTCTAAAACTCAAGGTGATTAGTAGACCCAGATATTCTTAAAATGTATACTGCAAGCAAAGGAACCTCTGGGAAAAGTGGGTTGATGACCTTAGTTATAGAGGGTTTCAAGGAGAAGGTAATTTTAATAGCAGCAAAAAGGCTGGGTAGAGGGAAGTGAATTTCTTTGTAAAGGTGCTTATACGAGAACACCTGAGGTATTGATTAACATATTAACAGCTGCCTCTTTGGAGTATTGGATTGTAGCTGCTCAATATCAATAAGTTTACAAAAACTAGCCAAAGCATTATATAGTTCAGGGTTATTGCTTATACCAATTTCAGACATTAAGCATGAGTGAATGTTTTCTTTCTGCTTTTCTGTTTCTATATTTTCTTCAATATGCATTATTTTATGATTAAAATTACATGTAAGTAGAAAAGTGAGGCAGTGTTATTGATTATATAGTAAATTTTGAATTATTCTTATTTGTTTAGCAACTATTATGCAGTCTAGAAGTGAAGCAGTTAAACTAAACCAGAGCGCACAGGAGTGAGCATAGAGGTCCTTTTATTTTACATAATTTTAACACTAGTGGCCATGTGTTTCTTGGTGTCCTTAGAATTGAGAATGAACAATGAGCACTTTAATGAGTAAAATCAAATAAACTGTTATTATAAGATATTTATTAATTAACCAAGTTAATTACAAGTCTTTGAAAGATGACAGATTTGTGAGGCATCTTTAAAACAAAGGTCAAATTCTTTAAGCCTCCATAAATTCCTGGGACCTCAGCGTAATGTTAGATGATAGCACTCACTGGAATGGGTATAAAAGGTCAAATTTTAGGAAATTCTGGCATGGACTTTTATTATGGCAAGTAGCTTAACCTCTGTATGGTGTGGTTTCCTTATTTAAAAGTAGGAGTCAGGCCGGGTGCAGTGGCTCACACCTATAATCCCAGCACTTTGGGAGGCTGAGGCAGGCGGATCACCTGAGGACTGGAGTTCAAGACGAGCCTGGCCAATGTGTTGAAACCCCCTCTCTACTAAAAATACAAAAATTAGCCGGGCATGGTGGCTCATGTCTGTAATCCCAGCTACTCCAGAGGCTGAGGCAGGAGAATCGCTTGAACCCAGGAGGCAGAGATTGCAATGAGCCGAGATTGTGCCACTGCACTCCAACCTGGGTCACAGAGCAAGACGCAGTCTCAAAAAAAAAAAAAAAAAAAAAAAAAAAAAAAAAAAGTAAGAGTCAGACTAGATAATTGTAATGTCCCTCTAACTTTAATATTCTGTAATACAGAAGTCAGCTAAGTGTGGTAGTAATGAATTAGTAATAGAAAAATTGTTTCTAAACAATATAAAGGATCCACATGTTTCAAAATATCAGTAACATAGTTTAGGAAATTGTATTAACTAAAGTATCTTTTAATTGGAGATAACTGAAGCTAAATTATGCTTGCTTGGATCCCAAAGGGAGTTTATAGTAAGGCTTCTGTGACCCCAAGAAAGGGCAGGGGTGCAGCTTGACACCAGGAAATAGCAGAAATGACTGGAAGGAACCAGACTGCCCCTTTCTGGGTGTTCATATCATTATTCCCATCTGAAGAATGACTTCCTGCATATAGCAGGGAACCTGGCCATTGAGAGTTCATGTTTGACCCTTCCTGCTTTGGAACTCAAGGAATTTTCATTACTCTCTCCAAAAAAATATTGGAGAAGGGTGCCCATTGGCCGAGTTTGGATGAGGTGGCTACCCTTGGATCAGTAACTGTGAACAGGCAAGCAGATCACATAAGATAAAGACCCACTAGAATAATATAACTGGTATTATTAATAGAAGAAGTAGCATATTCTAGAAGGAAAGCGTATATTTACCACAATAAGAGAAGGAGTAGTAATTGGACAAGGAAATAGTAAAGTTCACTAAACTTTTTTTTTAATTGCTAAATGAAATCGTCACTTACTGTTTCTTATATAAGCAGTAACTACACTAATGAATTATTGCCGGTAGATGTGGCCATAGTTGCACTAATACATGCTGGAATTTACCTGGCTTTTAATGGATGCTCGATAAATGGTAGCTATTACTTTTATAATCTAACCAAGAGATCGGTGTTGATCATAATTCTGATCTATTATTTTTATGATTTAACAGAGATAGGTGCCGCTTATAATCTCAAAAGACACAATCCCAAATGCCGTAATTTTGAATGTCAAAATCCCAAAAGGTCAAAATCCCTAAACTGTAAAATCCCTAACATCTAAACATCCCAAAAATCACAATTGCAAGAGATTAAAATCCCAAATGTTAAAATCCTGACATCCAAATTCTGGGGAAGAAAATAGTGAGTTTTTGGTTATATGCAGGATAGTTACATCATGTTGGTTACCTCATGTTAGGCTGAACTATTATCTTGTTACTGTCTTTATTTGGAAATTATGGCTTAAGGATGTGGGTTTAGGTGCCAAGTTGACAAGGAGTGGACTTGTGAACTTAATTTTAGGCATCAATTTGCTAGATTAAGGAATACATGGAAACCTGTTAAAACGTAATTTGGGGTGTGTATGTGAGGATGTTTGCAGAGGAGATTAGTGTGAGTGAGTCGGAGTGGACCAGGTGGGGAGGATCTGCCTTCAATACTGGCAGGCACCATCCAACTGGTTGGGGGCCTGGAGAGAACAAATACAGAAGGCCTCTCTCTTTGAGAGCTGGGGCCGACTTTTCTCGTGTTGCCATGGACACCAGAACTTTAGGCTCACCAAACTTTGGACCCCAGGGCTTTCACCAGTGGCCCCCTAGGGCCTGAGGATTTTGACTTAAAACTGAGAGTTACACCATTAGCTTCCCTGGTTCTGAGACCTTTGGACTTGGACTGAACCAGGCTACCCGCATCCCAAGAGTCTCCAGTTTGCAGACAGCCTGTCATGGGACTTCTCAACCACCATAATCCTATGGACCAATTCCCCTAATACATGTCTTCTCATATGCATATGCAATTGGTTCCGTCTCCCTGGAGAACCCTGACTGCTACAGATTTGGTATTGGAGAAGTTGAATATCATTCCTTCTTACTGTATTTCTTATAACACAATGTAAGAGATATATGAAATTATTCTCTTGAAAAAAAGTCTGTGATAAGTATACGAGGCTCCCTTAATGGTGAAAGATAAAACTTTAAAAGCTAATTATTATTGGTACTGCAAAAGCAGAAAATCACTTAATTACAATGGCCAAGCAATAACCAGACTTTCAGTTGGACAGCATATACATAGAAAATTTGCAGACCACAACCACTCTCCAGATGTAAATGCAGTGAGTTTTGAAATCGTGGAAGAAGTAAAACACAACTGAAAACACAAAAAATCTCCCCTGCTATAATAAGGTTTAGTTCTCTGTCCCCATCCAAATCTCATCTCAAATTGTAATCCCCATGTGTTGAGGGAGGGATGTGATTGGATGATGGGGCCGTTTCCCCCATATTTTCTTGTGATAGTGAGTTCTCATGAGATCTGATGGTTGTATAAGCATCTGGGATTTCCGCTGCTGGCACTTCTCTCTCTTGCCGTCATGCAAAGAAGGTCCTTGCTTCCCCTTCATCTTCCGCCATGATTGTAAGTTTCCTGAGACCTCAGCCATGTGTAACTGTGAGTCTTTCCTTTATAAATTACCCAGTCTATTATTTCTTTATAGTGGTACGAAAACTGCTATTTCTTTATAGCAATGTGTTTACCAATACAGTAAATTGGTGCCACAGAGAGTGGGGTACTGCTATAAAGATACTCAAAAATGTAGAAGCAACTTTGGGACCGGGTAACGGGCAGAGGTTGGAAGAGTTTGGAGGGCTCAGAAGAAGACAGGAAGATGTGGGAAAGTTTGGCCCTTCCTAGAGATTTGTTGAATGGTTTTGACCAAAATGCTGATTCTGATGTGGACAATGAAGTACAGGCTGAGGTGATCTCAGATGGAGATGAGGAACTTACTGGGAACTGGAGCAAAGGTCACTCTTGCTAAGCTTTAGCAAATATGCTGGCAGCATTTTGCCCCTGCCCTAGAGATCTGTGTAACTTTGAACTTGAGAGAGATGATTTAGGGTATCTGGTGGAAGAAATTTCTGAGCAGCAAAGCATTCAAGAGGTGACAGATCATAAAAGTTTGGAAAATTTGCAGCCTGACAATATGATAGGAAAGAAAAACCTATTTTTCTGACGAGAAATTCAAGCCTGCTGTAGAAATTTACATAGGTAATGAGGAGCCCAATGTTAATAGCCATGAAATGGGGAAAATGTCTCCAGGACATGTCAGACCCTGGAACCCCCCCATCACAGGCCCAGAGGCCTAGGAGGGAAAATGGTTTTCTGAGCCAGGTCCAGGGCCCCCCGCCCTGCTGTGTGCAGCCTAGGCACCTGGTGCCCTGTGTCCCAGGTGCTCTAGTTATGGCTGAAAAGGTCCAAGATACAGCACAGGCCATGGTTTCAGAGGGTGCAAGCCCCAAGCCTTGGCAGCTTCCATGTGGTGTTGAGCCTGCAGGTGCACAGAAGTAAGAATTGAAGTTTGAAAACCTTTGCCTAGATTTCAGAGAATGTATGAAAACACCTGGATGTACGGAATGTATGGAAATGCTTGCTGCAGGGGTGGGGTCCTCATGGAGAACCTCTGCTGGGGCAGTGTGGAAGCGAAATGTGGGGTTGGAGCCCCCACCAGAGTCCCCACTGGGACACTGCCAAGTGGAGCTGTGAGAAGAGAGCCACTGTCCTCCAGACCCCAGAATGATAGATCCACCAACAGCTGGCACCGTACACCTAGAAAAGCTGCAGACACTCCACGCCAGCCCATGAAAGCAACCAGGAGGAAGGTTGTACCCTGCAAAGCCACAGGGGCAGAGTTGCCTAAAACCATGGCAACCCACCTCTTGCATCAGCATGTGCTAGATGTGAGACATGGAGTCAAAAGAGGTTCTTTAGGAGCTTTAAGATTTAATAACTGCCCCACTGGATTTTGGACTTACATGGGGCCTGTAGCCCCTTTGTTTTGGCCAGCTTCTCCTATTTGGAATGGGAGCATTTCATTTATCCAATCTGTACCCTCATTGTACCTTGCAAGGAACTAACTTGCTTTTGATTTTACAGGCTGATAGGTGGAAAGGACTTGCCTTGTCTTAGATGAGAATTTGGACTTGGACATTGAGTTAATGCTTGAATGAGTTAAGACTTTGGAGGACTGTTGGGAAGGCATGATTGGTTTGGAAATGTATAAAGGACATGAGATTTGGGAGGGACCAGGGCAGAATAATATGGTTTGGCTGTGTTCCCACCCAAATCTCATCTTGAATTATAATCCCCATGTTGAGGTAGGGACCCCACATGTCAAGGGAGGGAGGTGATTAGATAATGGGGCCAGTTTCCCCCATGCTCTTCTCGTGACAGTGAGTGGGTTCTCATGAGATCTGATGATTTTATAAGCGTCTGGCATTTCCCCTGCTTGCACTTCAGTCTCCTACCACCATGTGAAGAAGGTCCTTACTTCCCCTTCAGCTTCCACCATGATTGTTAAGTTTGCAGAGGCCTCCCTGGTCATGTGGAACTGTGAGTTAATTAAACCTCTTTCCTGTATAAATTACCCAGTCTCAGATATTTCTTTATAACAGTATGAAAATGAAGTAATACACCTGCCAAATTATTCAATCACATATGACTTCTGCCCCTTCACACATAGCATCAATTTGCTATGCGATGTATTTCATTTTCACATCATGTCCAATAGTGGAGGTATAAATTGTGTCAAGATTTTTAGAGACATCTAATTCATTTTATGCCTTTTTTTTTTTTTGCCAATTTGACTTCACAAAAGTGCATTATCACAACATTGGGTGTAAGCATTGTGCGCATATGTAGAAATATTGAAACTTCCTCAGTAAATGAAGATGTCCTTTTGTACACCTGCATTTGTTAAAGATAAAATTTCTTTAGATCTTGGTTCTTTGGGCAACTGCATATATGTTGGTGACCCATTGAAGTTTTTAACAGATCTCATCAAAAGGCTTAGATTATCTATCAAGGTATTTCAGATGCCACAATTACAAAGCTGGGTGCACACAATTACCAACCATAGTGACTTTGTTTACACATTTTGCTTTTTAACCTATTTATAAATACGGTTTGTCTTCTCATAACTTTTACACCTGTGTGACCATTGTTAGTATACCTGAGTGTTTATGCTTACCAATATCTGTATATTAATTCTTGGCTATGTTATTGTGTAAAGTGGCCTACAAGGTATTCTGTCATGTTTTTAGATGTTTCTCAAATCTCCTTTTAAAAATGTAAATAAACATCTCAAGGAATTTTTATTAAGTTATTTTTTCAGAATTATATTTTCAAGATTTTGATCTCTCAGGATTGTGATTTCCAGGATTTTAGACATTAGGGATTATGATTTTTTGGGATTTCAGTGTTCAGGATTATAGTGTTTAGGACTGTATCTTTCAGGATTATGGCCCAAACCCCCAAAAGGTTAAATTTATAGTTAGACTTTTTAGTGCCAGTTATTTGAGAGCACCACAAATGTCTGTGACACAAAGAAATTTACCTTTTAACCAATTGTACTAGTTCTTTCCTGCTGCTATAACAAAATAGCTGAAACGGGGGTAAGTTGTAAGAACAGAAACTTATTTCTCACAGTTCCGGAGGCTGAGAAGTCCAAGATCAAGGTGTCGGCATTTGGTATCTGGTGAAGCCGCTCTCTGCTTCCATAATAGCACCTTCTTGCTGTGTCCTCATGTAGTGGAAGAGTGGAAGGGCAAGAGGGCCTCGGTAATTCCTTGCAGCCCTCTTATAAGGGTACTGGTACAGTTTGGATCTGTGTCTCCACCCAAATCTCATGTTGAATTGTAATCCCCAGTGTTGGAAGGTGGGGCCTGGTGGGAGGTGATTGGATCATGGAGGTGGATTTCTTGTGAATGGTTTAGCACCATCCCCCTTGGTGCTGTCCTCACGATAGTGAGTGTGTTCTTGTGAGATCTGGTGATTTGAAAGTGTGCAGCAGTTCCCTGCTCGCTGTCTTGCTTCTGCTCTGGCCATGTGACATGCCTCCTCCCGCTTCACCTTCTGCCATGATTATAAGTTCCCTCTGCAGAAACCAAGCAGATGCCAGCATCATGTTTCCTGTACAGCCTGCAAGACCTATGACTCTTTTCTTTATAAATGAAACCTCTTTTCTTTATAAATTACTCAGACTCAGGTTTTGTTTTTTGTTTTTGGGGGGTTCTTTGAGACGGAGTCTTGCTCTGTCACCAGGCTGCAGTGCAGTGACACGATCTTGGCTCACTGCAACCTCTGCCTCCTGGGTTCAAGCGATTCTCCTGCCTCAGCCTCCTGAGTAGCTGGGACTACAAGCATGTGCCACCACGCCCAGCTAATTTTTGTGTTTTTAGTAGAGATGAGGTTTCACCATGTTGGCCAGGATGGTCTCGATCTCTTGACCTCGTGATCCACCCACCTCAGCCTCCCAAAGTGTTGGGATTACAGGCGTGAGCCACCTTGCCCAGCCAGGTTATTTCTTTATAACAATGCAAGAACAGACTAATTCAGGTGCTTATCCCATCCATGAGAATTCAGCCTCATTAATCAAAATATCACACTGGATCTTAGGTTCCAATCTGTGAATCTTGGGGACCCCTGTACATTCAAACCATAGTAACAAGTGTATTATTTATTACTGGATAACAAATTTCCACAAATTTAGCAGCTTTAAACCATGCAAATTTATTCTCTTGTAGTTTCTGTGGGTCAGGAGTCAGGGCACAGCTTAGCTGGATCAACTGCTCATCAGGGTCTTTCTCATGAGCCTAAATTTAAAGTGTCAGCCAGGGCTGGGCACAGTGGTTCATGCCTGTAATCTCAACACTTTGGGAGGCTGAGGCAAGAGGATCACTTGAAGCCAGGCGTTCAAGACAGCCTGAATAACATAGTAAGACCCCCATCTCTACAAAATATATTTTTTTAATTAGCTGGGCGTGGTGGTGTACATCTGTGGTCAGCTACTTGAGAGGCTAAGATGGGAGGATTGATGGAAACCAGGAGGTTGAGGCTGCAGTAAGCCATGATCAGACCACTGCACTCCCGTCTGGGAAACAGAGCAAGATCCTGTCTCAGAAATAAAATACAGTGTCAGCCAGGGCTGGAGTATCATCTGGAAGCTCAACTGGGGAGGGATCCTCTCCCAAGCTCCCTTACATGGTTGTTGGCAGGATCCATTTCCTTTTGGGTTGTTGGTCTGAGGGCCTTAATTCCTAGCTGCTGTTGACTAGAGTTAGGCCTCTCCTCAGTCCCTTGTTATGTGGGCCTCCCCACCATGACAGCTTACTTCATCAAAGCCAGCAAGATGGAAACCCAGTCTATGTAGCCCAATTATGAAGGTGACACATCGTCACCTTTGCCATATTCTCTTGGTTACAAACAAGTCATAGGTCCTGCCACACTAGTAAAGAGGGTATTAAAAAGGGTGTGAACAGCGGGAGGTGAGATCATTGGGGGGTATCTTAAAGTCTGCCACAACAAAATGTTGATTTAAATATTACCCAGTCCAAAGCTTGTATGTAGGTGTGAGATATTTTGCTAGTGGGGGGAAAAAAGGCCCTGGAAAAAAAAAAAAGCCCATGCTTAAATATAATGTGACTCTAGGGTCCATTGAAAGTCTACAAAGCTGAACATTCTAGTTAACTGCTCAGGTGCCCACAGTCACTAATCAGTCACATTAAAAGCTGTTGTGCTTGTGTTTCTACTCCTTGCATTCATTCTATGTGACTCATTCATAATAGATACTAAGTGCTGAATAGATGAATGTTTTTTAAATCTAGTATTTCTCCGTGGTGGGAAGCAGTATAGTGTACCAGTTCAGAGCATGAACTTTGGAGTCAGAAAAACCTGGGATCACTTGCTTCCTTTGCCACTTACTTGCTATATAACCTTTGGCAAGTTACTCAAATTCTCTAAGGCTCAGTTTCTTTCTCTATAAAATGGGGATAATACTACCATATTTTATTACATCTAAGGCACTATATATTTTTAGATACAGCATTTTTTCTGTGTAATTCATAAAGAAAAATAATGCTGCCAATTAAACTGTGATATAACTTGATTATAAAATGTACCCTGATTTCAAACATATTAAAATATGAAAAAAAATGTATGCTTTAGAATTGCTGAAATGCAAGGATGCCTAACTTTTGTGGTTTTGATAAAGTTTAAATGAGATAGTACACATAAGACACTTAGTATACGTACCTTTCATATAGTAAGAGCCTAATAAGTATTAGCTATTTTATTATTAGCAATTATGGTCTTCTTCTTGCAAACTCTTAAAATGAGTAATTATATTTTGCTTTCTTTTCTAATGTTTGAAACTGAGTTATAGAACAGATGTACAAAACCATTGTTGGTTTTTTTCAAAGGAGGAGGGAGATATTAACAAAATGGCTGTCACAGACCAGATGATGTATAATGACCTGTAGTTCTGTGCAAAACGCTTAATAAGTGTGACACTTGACAAAGGCCTTTGTGTGGAAGGTGTGCTTCCCACACTTCATCAATCTCTTAAGTGAAGGTAGAATAAAGGCCCAAATTATGCTCAGCAATTCAACAGGTCGAAAGCCAGCTTTTAATGCCCCTCTGCTCCGCTTGCCTGTTCCTGTGATAACTGATAATTTGGTGACTAGCTGAGCCATTGCTCCACAGTGAACTGAAGGAAACCCTTTATACCTGAGACTGGAAATATTTCCAATGACAGTGAAGATGTATTTGAAGCAATGTTATATTGATACAAATTGCTCCAAAGGCACAGCTATAATATACCACCATAGGAGGCCAAAGTCTGGACAATGAGTGTATCTGTTAAATTGGCCATAGGTATAAGAAACAAAGCCCAGTGCACTTCAATTACAGTCATGTGTCACTTAACTATGGGGATAGGCATTCTGAGAAATGCGTCATTAGGCAATTTTGTCATTGTGCAGACATCATAGAATACTTAACACAAACCTTGATGGTATAGCCTACTATACAGCTAGGCTATATGGTCTAGCCTGGTGCTCCCAGGCTACAAACTTGTACAGCATGTTATTGTACTGAATACTGTAGGTAATTGTAACACAGTAGTATTTGTGTATCTAAATCTATCTAAACATTAAAAAGGTACAGTAAAAATATAATATAAAGGATTAAAAATGGTATACCTGTATAGGGCATTTACCATGAGTGGAGCTTGCAGGACTGGGGGCTGTGTTGGGTGAGTCAGTGAGTGAGTGGTGAGTGAAGTGAAGGGCTAGAACCTTATTGTACACTACTGGAGACTCTATAAACACTGTACACTTAGGCTACACCAAATTTATTTTTTAAAATTTTCTTTCTTCAGTAATATAGTAACCTTAGCTTACTGTAACTTTCTTAGTTTATAAACATTTAAGGATTTTTTTTAACTTTTTGACTCTTTTAATAACACTTAAACCACAAATACATTATATAGCTATACAAAAATATTTTCTTTCCATCCTTATTCTATAAGCTTCTATTTTAAAAATTTTTAGTTTTTTACATTTTATACCTTTCTGCTGAAAACTAAGACATAAATACACACATTAGCCTGGGCCTGTACAGGCAGGATTATCAATATCATTGTCTTCCACCTCCACATCTTGTTCTACTGGAAGGTGTTAAGGGGCAATACCATAGATGGAGCTGTCATCTCCTATGACAGCAGTGCCTTCTTCTGAAAACCTCTAAAGGACCTGCCTGAGGCTGTTTTATGGTTAACTTTTGTTTTTACATAAGTAGAAGGACTGTACTCTGAAATAACAATAAAAAAGTACAGTATGGTAAGTACTAGCCAATAGGAATTTTTCAGCTCTATTGTAATCTTACAAGATCACCATGGTACATGACTGTATATGGAAGGACAACTGGCCACTCATGAGTCTCCTTGGCCACTTTGAGAGACTTCATAATACTTGCCCCTTTGCACACTATTCTTGCTGCCTAATTGCCTATGTGCCTAGCTGAACTGTAAGCTTGCAAAGGGCAGTGACTGTCCTGCTTGCCATTTTTTCTGCAGTAACTAGCACTCAGAAGGTTATTAAATCATCAGTAGGTGAATGCATGAATACTGTCTAACCTCAGGCAAAGAAGTGAATTACATATAATGATGCCAGACTTTATCAAAATTCAAATAGTAATCATTTTTTTATTCAGTACATGTTTGTCAAAATTATGGTTTGTGGTCTGCCATTAATAAGACATGTTCTTTAGGTTCTTAAACCAAGTGAGTTTCTGAAAAATAGGTATTGTGACAACTAGAAGTGCATATAGAGAAATTGTTCCAAATGAACTGTTCCTCAGTTTTATGCCATATTATGGGGCAGTATATGAACCTCTTCATTTTCAAACACATAAACACAGTGGGTCGCTTAAGCTTATAGTCTCAACTGCCTAGTCTGTAAAATGGAAATGATAATAATACCTGCTTGTGGGGTTGATGTGAAGATAAGATTAAATTGTATCTTTTAAATAATAATATCCCTGGTACATAATCAGCAATGAATGAGTAGTAAATAACAATATCATCATTGTTTCCATTGTAATGGAAACTTATGTGTTCACAGATCTGGGTACCAGGAAACTTTGGTTGTTCTTAGAGGGAGTGAGATACAATGCTCTTGGATATTTCTCTCTTGAGATCCAAAAGACTCGGGTTTCTGGTGCAGCAACATGTGTTCTTTGAGGGGCTCTGATGATACTATAGGGAGCTACATTTTTTTTTTTTTTTTTTTGAGACAATGTCTCCCTCTGTTACGCAGGCTGGAGTGCAGTGGTGTGATCACTTCTCACTGCAGCCTTGCCCTCCCAGGCTAAAGCCATCCTCCCTTCTCAGCCTCTCAAGTAGCTGGGACTACAGATGTGCACCAGCATACTCAGCTGATTTACTGATTTTTTTTTTAGAGATGGGGTCTTGATGTGTTGTGCAGGCCTGGTGTTGAACTTCTGAATTCAAGTGATCCTCCCTCCTTGGCCTCCCAAAGTGCTGGAATTACAGATGTGAGCCACTGTGGCTGGCCTTCAGCTACATTTTGCTATAACATGAACTGCTGTTTGTGGGTACTGTTGTTTGTGCATTTCTTTCCTAAAATATTCAGTGTCCTGGGACTGAGTTTTGGAAAATGGTAAAGCCCAGTCATGTGAAGCCATGGTTCTCAAGCCTGGAAGCATGCTGAAATCACCAGGGGAGTCAGGGAAGCACTACAGATGCCTGGATTCTACCTAGAACTCAGTACTTGGAATAGTTCAGATTGAACCTGGATGAGCAGTATTGAGAACCTGAGATTTAGAGACACTGGGAATCACTGTGTCTCAGTAGTCATGTCTGTTTTCCTCAGCTGGACCCATTCTGTTCTATTTTTTGGGTTTTTTGTTTGTTTGTTTGTTTGTTTGTTTGTTTGTTTGTTTGTTTTTGAGATAGTCTCACTCAGTCACCCAGGCTGGAGTGCAGTGGCATGATCTTGGCTCACTGCTGCCTCCACCTCCCAGGCTCAAACAATTCTCCTGCCTCAGCCTCCCGAGTAGCTGAGATTACAGGCGCCTACCACCACGGCTGGCTAATTTAGTAGAGACAGGGTTTCACCATGTTGGCCAGACTGATCTTGAACTCCTGACCTTGTGATCTGCCTGCCTTGGCCTCCCAAAGTGCTGGGATTACAGGTGTGAGCTACTGTGCCCAGCCCTGTTTTTTCTTTTCTTTCTTTCTTTCTTTTTTTTTTTAAGTGTTTTATTTGCTTTGGATTTCAATAGAGCTGGATATATCCTGGAAGTCGAGTGGATGCAAATCTTAAGCCGTGGTGGGAAGGGACACTATGGAAGGAGTGACACAATTGAGTGCCTCCTTGGTGCTAGACCTGTGATGAACTTTTACCCTATTATCTTCTGCTAATTGTTGTTAATTTTTTACAACAATTTACTATATTGGTCAGATTAGGCTGGGTCTGCCATGGTGACAAGCAGCCCCAAATCTCAGTAGACTTAAACAGCAAAGTCTTTAATATATTTCTGGCTTATGCTTCATGTCCATCCAGGATTCAGGTAAATGTAGCGAGGAAGAGAACACAGAGAACTGAGCACCAGCGTTAGAGAAGCAACACTTGTCACTTCTGCTCACGTTCCATTGACCCAAGCAGATCATGGGGTCATGCCTAACTGCAGGGGAACAGGGTTTACAATCTATCCTAGGCCTCGAAGGAGGAGGCCTTGTGAACAGTCTTTAAGACCTGAACAATGAGAATGGTTTTTTGTTTGGCAGCAAGTCAGTTTCTTTTTGCATTTATCCATTTATGAAATCCTAAACCAGAATAGGTATTATATGGAACTATTCTGGGGCTTTCAGAAGTGTTCATATTTCATGTCAAGTGGAGTTAATTTGCATACATACATATCATTTCATAATTTTAAGAAATTTTGTGGAGGGTTTTCAAAAGAAATTTAATACTTGTTTTAATTTTCTGTTATAATTTTAGCATGGGAAAATGGCTGCAAAGCTGCAGATATTTTTGTTCTTTCCTTTTCTATATTTGTTGAACTAGTTAGAGGTGACTGCACATACCAGTGCAGAGGAAATACTTACCCAAACCACTAAATGGCTGTCCTGCTTGGTGTTGCATTTGTGGGAGATACTGGCTGTCCTGTTAGTATTCTACATTACTGAGCACTCAGCTCCATGACAAGATATTAAACTGAAAGAAATGTTAAAATTAGTTCAGAAAATACAATCGTAAGGAAAAGAAAAAACAGGAAGAAGAAAGTCAGGAAAGACCTTTTAGGTTTGGGAGTAGACAGGAGAGATGTTTGTTTTGCTCATTTCTGGTAGACAGTGGCATTCCACAGTTCGAAGCCAAGTAAGTAAGACTGGAAGCTGCTTGCTCAGGGTATACACACTAAGGTCTCTGCCTACATCACTTCTCCTGGAAGTGAAGAGCCCTGAAATTCCCAGGCGCTAGGTGTTCATGTAGCAAAACAGCAAATGCTAGAGAGCATCTCTCATGGGGTCTGCCTTTGAGGATCGGAGAGGCCTGGCTATTTAGCACTGCGTATTTTTTCCATCAACTCTGTAGCTGACTTTGGGCTTTAACTTTTCTCAGGGGTTACTACATGTTTGGGGAAGCTGACGGCCCCAGCTTGAATGATATTACTTTAAACATTTTTAAAACATTCTGTCCTTTTCAGATAACTTTGCTTCATTGCTTCCTTCTTTGTAAAATGTCCCCTTAGAGAGTAGGACACGTTTTATTCATTAGAATTGGAAGGGGAAAAAAGCATTCCATTCTTTAGAGCCACATCCAGTGTTCACTGCTTTTGAAGAAGGAGGGATGTTTGACACAGAAATGCATCAATGGGGAAGGCCACATTTAACTTTTGTTGTTTGGGCTCAGCACTGGAACCAAACCAGTTTTTCTTGTCCCCCCCCCCCACCTTTTTTTTTCCTTTGGTCCAAGTGGCAGAAAGCCCAGAAATATAAATTTGCATTGCCAAGAGATGGCTCTAAATATAGTGCTGGTGGGCAGGAAGATTGTTTCCTTATGAATGCAACTGGTGTGTGCTGTATACTCCTTGCCCTCCTCCAGCGGGAAGGAAGAGTTTGGCTTTGCTGCACCACAAGCCTCGGGCCCTCCTGGCTGGAGGAGTTTAGAAACAGGAGCCTGGGGAGATTTGCTTTGCACTGTAATCTCCAGCCAAGACGTGCAGATCAAACAGTCACTACCTAGCTGGCTGTTTTATTCTTTAGGATTTAGGAGTATAATTAAACACATAACAGTGGCCAGCTTTTAGAGACTGGGAAGAAAGCATTGTGTATGCCTTGTTTAAACATAGATTGTTTGTAAAAGGTATTTTAAAAAAACATTGCTTTGCCTTGTGTTTGCTTGGAAATACGGGAGGAGTTGGCTGGCTACTGTCTACCAGCCAGCTTTGAAACGTGAATACTTTTTACTTTTTCACCAGGGCAGCATTTTGCTCTTTCCTACTGCAACTGAAAGGAAATGGAACTGGTGGGATTATTAGACTGGCTTGAAAATGCTAACTTTAAAAGTTTTTTTTTTTTTTTGGCCAGACACGGTGGCTCAGGTCTGTATTCCCAGCACTTTGGGAGGCCGAGGTGGGCAGATCACCTGAGGTCAGGAGTTTGCGACCAGCCTGACCAACATGGAGAAACCCCGTCTCTACTAAAAATACAGAATTAGCCAGGCGTCAGGACGCAGGCCTGTAATCCCATCCACTAGGGAGGCTGATGCCGGAGAATCACTTGAACCCGGAAGGTGGAGGTTGCGGTGAGCCGAGATTGCACCATTGTACTCCAGCCTGGGCAACAAGAGCAAAACTCCATCTCAAAAAAAAAAAGGATTTTTTTTTTTAAGTTTACCCCCAAAGCAGAGCAGTCTAGCATTATAAAGAGCTTGACTCAAAACCTCCTACTGTTCTCTTGCCCTCAGCAATTAAATAAAATATACTTTGAAACCTCAGCTTGTATATCAGATTGCCCCAAAGGGATGGAGAGAGCTGGTTTGATCATTGTATTGGTCCAGTTCCTTGATAAAGGTTTACTTTATCTCACTTTGTTGTTGTTTTTTTTTTTTTTTTTTATCTTTTTTCCTTGGCAGTGGATATAAAATGACAGCTTTGCAGATTAATGTTGATTTGGCTTTTATGGTAAAAGCTTATTATGCCTAAGGAAATACTGCAAACTAGCCAGTGCATTTATATAATGAAATCATCTGTGTTTAATGTATTAGCATTGAGTAATTAAACTCAGCCTATAGTTGGTTCTAAAATGCAGTGCTTCTTAACAAGAGACTGTTAACTCAATAACAAGCAATGGGTAGATCTCATCTCAGAATCCTGGCTGGGGCTGGGCACGGTGGCTCACGCCTGTAATCCCAGTACTTTTGGAAACGGAGGTGGGCGGATCACCTGAGGTCAGGAGTTCGAGACCAGCCTGGCCAATTGGTGAAACCCCATCTCTACTAAAAAATTACAAAAATTAGCCAGGCATGGTGGTGAGCACCTGTAATCCCAACTACTTGGGAGGCTGAGAATCACTTGAACCCAGGAGGCGGAGGTTGCAGTGAGCCAAGACCGCGCCACTGCAGTCCAGCCTGGGTGACAAGAACAAAACAAAAAAAAGAATCCTGGCTGACTTCAAATCATGCCACTCACACCACTTGAAGGACAGCAAAATAGTGATTTTTGATGCTGAAAGATCACACTTTAGCATCAAGCAATTTCGGGAATCTTTACATGTATGTACTTTTAGATTCCACTGATTTGGAAAATGCAAAGGAGAAACAGCTGCTGGGAATTAATGCTTATGTATGAGTTTTTATTTTACTCATTATAATATCTTCCATGTATATTTGGAAAATAATTCAAATATGTGGTGGGTAAATTGCAGCACCTGAAACAGTGCTTGCCTCATATTAGCATTTGGTAAATAGTTTTGACTGAAAATTAAACATTGTTCAGTCAAGATACAGTTGTTAGTGTCCAAGCAGACGGACAGAAACTTCAGACCCACAGGTTAGAAACCAAGATCCAATCTATTTCTCTTCCTCTCTTCCTTATAGGGCTCTTGTGATGTCACTGTAAACAAAGACCAGGAAAGAACCAGCACACTGGCCCTGGGAGTCATTCTTTGGTCAGGGAAGGGCACCCTAGCAGTGAGAAGTAGTTCACTGCCCACCTAGCTTTACAGTGTGATTATTTATGTCATTTCAAGCTGACAGTTTAAAGACTTCCTCCACCTTGCCTCTTCTGTAATAAATATGTCCAGATACTAAGATTTGAGTGGTTAAAAAAAAGCAAAACTTTTCCCATTAACATTGTTTTGTTAAAACAGGTTATCTACGTTGCGGGAATAAACGTTTTCCCACACAAGAATTATTAGAGTGATTCGTTCATAAATATTTTATTTTTCCTAAACTGATTTTTAGTTGAAAAGGTTTGTTTAGGAACAGTCACCCCAAGATGTCTTCAGAGATTCCTGAACTCCTCAGCGCTGTGCCGTCCAGGATAGTAGCCGCACATGGCTTTTGACCATCTGAGATGATGCTAGTCGGAACTGGGATGTGCTAAAAGTTTAAAATAAGGCCGGATGCAGTGGCTCACACCTGTAATCCCAGCACTTTGGGAGGCTGAAGCAGGTGGATCACCTGAGGTCAGGCGTTCAAGACCAGCCTGGCCAACGTGGTGAAACCCCGTCTCTACTAAAAACACAAAATTAGCCAGGTGTGGTGGTGTGCACCTGTAATCCCAGCTACTCGGGAGGCTGAGGCAGGAGAATTGCTTGAACCCAGGAGGCAGAGTGCAGTAAGCCGAGATCATGCCATTGCACTCCAGCCTGGGCAACAAGAGTGAAACAACTTCTCAAAAAAAGAAAAAAAAAAGAAAAGTTTAAAATACATGCTGGATTTTGAAGAGTTGTATGAGGAAAAGGATATAAATTATCTTGTCAATTTTTAATATTGATTTCACATTGAAATATTTTGCGTATGTTATACTAAATAAGATATGTTATTAAAATTAATTTCTCTCTTCTCTTTTTTTTTTTTTAGTGTAGCTACCAGGAAATTCAGAATTACGTGTGTGGCTTGCATTGTGTTTTTATTGGGTAGCATAGAATTAGAGTTTGAGGAGATCCCACCCCTCTGAGTCAGAGTGAGAAATCATCCCTGGCCTCCAATTGCACACAAGTTGGCAGTCATTGCCTGTGGTGCCAAACCCTGTTCCATGTTACAGCTGCCTGGGGGGATGTATGAGGACTGTGAGACCATACCTTGGCTGTGCAGGCAGGAATATCCTGAACTCCTGGCCTGATATCATTTGCCCATCCAGGAGGAGTTCTTGATTAGCCTAAAGGATAGTTAACTAGAAGCTTCCAGGGCGCAGGACTAAGTTCAAGTTAATGTTAAGGTGATTCTGTGAGAAGGCAAACATCTTATACAGTGCAGGTGAGGGAAGATTCACGCACCTGGAACCATCCAGGCTAGTCAAGTTCGGCCTGATAAGTCACCTCTGGTAAACAGGGAAGGAGGGTCCACCCCTGGTTCAGTTACTGACACCATAGGTATAGTCACAGGCCAATGTCCTGCTGCTCTCCACAGGGACCCTTTTCCTTGGAAGAGATTTACCAAATGCTAATTGAGTGTTTGTTAAATGTTTACTATGGGCCAAGCACTGGGTTTTTCTCTATGCATTAAACATGTGAATAAAGGGAAAAAAGGGCTTCTGTCTTGAGTGGCACACATAGGACAACTCGATTTCTCCTCATGCAGAATAAACATCAAGAGATTTTTGGAAGCATAACTTTTTGGTAGTTGGGCAGCTGGTGATCATTGGTCCCAGCACCCTTACTCCTTGTCTAAATCAGAGGTTGCAGCTCTGGTCATGTTATATTGGACGATTCCACACACTAAACCTATGTAGTAGATCCTGCCCCACCTCAGGGCTATGTGATAATGATATATGCTGTTTCCACACTGTGCGACTACATGCTATCTTATTGGTTTAAATGGTGTAGGTGACCATAACACAACAGCAAGCATCCTGTGTATATAAGTACAGAAAAGATACAGTAAAAATCACCATAAAAGACAAAAAGTGGGGTCAGGTGCAAGGGCTCACACCTGTAATCCCAACGCTTTGGGAGGCTGAGGCAGGAGTATAATTCAAGACCAGCCTGGTGAACATAGTGAGACCCCATCTCTACGATTAAAAGAGTAAATAAAGGGCTCCTAATCTACTAGGGAGGTGAAGGCTGTTGGTCATTTGCAGGTAGTTAAAATTATATAGTTGTTAGGAAGTAGATGGGGCCATTCTGTTGTGGGCACAGGGACTGAACTCACATCACACCTCACTCATTAGTAGATGACCGTAGATATCAAATTGCTTTAAACGAGTTTCTGCGTCTTCACTGCTGAATCCCCAGCACCAGGAAACATGATTGGAACCATTAGTTGCTAAATAAATAATTTGTTAAATGAACCAATGTTTGAATGGAATTTCTGCATTTCTCCTACTCCCCAGAAAAAAGGGCCTGACCATGTCTTTCAGAGGCAGCCTAGAAGCTGGAGAAGATGTCTCAGAACTAGTCAACTTCCTTCTTCTCTCCCTTCCTCCTTTCTTAACTTCCTTCCAAATTTTGGTGTCTTTCCTGACTCTAAGCCAAGTTCCCCTCACCAGTCTGTCTCTCTGTTTCCAGAACTTTTTCCTACTATTTTCCTTGGGTTCTTTCCACCCAAGAGTAAGTTGCTTTCACTCCTGCTATTTGCTACAGCAATGCCCATTCCCCTACCATTTCCACTAGTCTAAAATATGGATTTTACACAGTATTTTAAAAAGTGATGTTGCTAATGCATTGGTTTGGGCCTAGGGGGATCTTGTGAGATCTTTCCAGGCAGAGGTAGAACTCTAAGGTCAAAAGGATGGTTGCCTACAAATATGAAGGCACTCATGCTGGAGCTGAGAGGACTGGATGATGGCCTTAACTCAGATGCCATGACATCAGATAGCTGCCTCCTACTGTTGGTCAGTTTCTCCCTTCAAGGAACAAAAACTCCCCATTCTCACTTCACCAGACACATTTCTTCTATTTACATGAGGCTCTCAAGCATACTTAGGCTGGAGAAGAGGGTTCCATTAGACTTTGCATGGTGCCTGTTTTTATTATACCAATTATTTTGTTCTGGTTATATACTTGCCATTATTTTGGGAATGGGCATTTCTACATCACAATCTCTTTTCTTCTGACAATCCAGGAAACATCTCTGACTATAAAACAGATATTTTTTAAGATGGAGTATAGCCTTCACATAAAGCCTTGCTGTTTGTAGGAGAATTGCTATATCTAACAACTATTGCAACTTCCCAAGAGGAAAGTGAAGTGCTTTAAACATTTTTTCACTGTGGCTCACGCCTGTAATCCCAGCACTTTGGGAGGCCGAAGTGGGCAGATCCCGAGATCGGGAGATCAAGACCAGCCTGGCCAAGGTGAAACCCTGTCTCTACTAAAATACAAAAAATTAGCCAGGCATGGTGGCATGCACCTGTAGTCCCAGCTACTCAGGATGCTGAGGCAGGGGACTCGCTTGAATCTGGGAGGTGGAAGTTGCAGTGAGCTGAGATCGCGCCACTGCACTCCACCCTGGCGACAAGAGCGAGACTCCATCTCAAAAAAAAAAACTTTTTTTTTTCAAAAATCTACTTAAATGGTTCAAAGTTCTTGTGGTTGGAGTGGCTTTCATCATAATTGCTGATGCAATCATAAAGTCTTCAGTCAGCCTGAGCGTACACCATGGAATGAGGATGTGCTGAATGTAGCCTGTATTTCTCTAATGACATCCTTCATCCAAGTTTATTTTAATGCCACAGTATTTGGAAAGAGGAATTTACTAAGCCCTTGTCCCCAGTCTCACTCCCTACTTCCATTTTTCGGAGGTTTGTGTAGCATATAAAATAAAAGAGCAAATGCAAATCAAAAGTCTTCCAGCAGAGCTAGTGTTTTGTACTGTTTTGTAGTTCTGGCTATTTATGGTATAAACTATATTCAAGTCCCATGAACAGGGCTTCTCAATTAGCTTGAAAAAAATTATTAAATGTTTGGTGGGTACCAGAATAGCAAGATTCATGGTTATTTGGAAGGCCTGTTTTATGCTTTGAGGCCACTGTGGCCTACCACAGAGCCTACACTGCAGACTGTGAATTTAGCAAATCCCAGGGACTTGCCTGGAAGTCAGAATTGGTCCCATATGATTAAAAACAGTTTATTCAAGTACCCAGTTTCTTCAAGCAGAAAGTTAGAAGTGTTGGGACCAAGGAAGCAGATAAGGAAAGTCCAGATGAAGCACATATTAGGAAGACAGCATATTGTCAAAGACAGTATAAACTGGATTCAGGACTACACAGTGATTTTCCAGTTTAATACTATTGCCTTTAAAATAGTAATTGTGCTGCTTTATATTATGAAGGACTTTATGGACTGATTGATGTTTACTTCCCAACTATATTTTCATTTCACCTTACTAATAATGTGAATCGTGAGGACCTTTTGCCTGGTTTACTCTGCAGACTGCATTTAAATGCCTTTCTCCAGGAAGCCTTCTCTGACACACCCCTGAGACCAATCTCCTTGCCACCCAGGACTGAGTTCCCTATTGGCCATAACAGTGGGTCCTGATCCCTCTCACAGTACCTGAATTCGCATGATTATTTGTCTGCTGCCCCCATCAGACTTATAAAAGTACTTGAAAACATAGGTTCTATCTAGTTGGTTCTTGTACTGCCAAACTTAGTATATAATACCCAGCGTGTCATAGGTGCTGAATTTACTTGAACTGTGGAGGCAAAAATGAGGTTCAGAAAACTTAAACATCTTGCCCAAGGTGCTAGAATGTGAACCCCATAAAAGTAAAGCCTCAAACTATCACATTCAGTACAATATCCCCAACATCTAGAAGAGTGCTTTGCACAGAGTAGGTCCGAAAAAGGTTGAATCAGTGAATAAAATGGGTAATAGACCAGGACATAAACCCAGGTCTGCCCTATCGAAACCCTGTACTTTTTTATATTACGTCCAAAAATATATACTATGCTTTCTCTTCAGATGGTGCAAATCTTTCGCCTTTTATTATACATTCAAAAACATGAAAGGCGATCGAACCTATTTAATAAGCCTCCCACATGCCCAACCCTGTGTAAGAGACTTTCTTGTTTATGATTTTATTTAATGTTTCCAACAGTGCTGGAAACATTGTATGAGGTTACATTTCACTTGGGTTAATACCTGAAAGCATAGAGTAGGCATTTGTTTAATTTTATAAGAAGTTGTCAACCAGTTTCCCAAAGTGATGGTTCCATTTTACAATCTTCACAACAATCCTGAGAAAGTCTGAGTTGTGAGAAAGTCTGAGCTGTCCTAGGAAATTAAATCTACTTTCCCTTGACAGAAATATATTTAATCAGTTAAGAGTAGTTGAGACAATTTTGATGTTTTCCTTATCTTTCCAAAGGGCCTGCTTGTTCCTGTTTTGTACACTCTGTCTTTAGAATCTGCGTGGTTCTGAGCTCGTGTTTGACTTCATTTTGAAGTACAATGTTTTTGCAGCTGTAATCCGATATGTGGAATTTGGTCATGCTCATGTGCATTTACTGGTATTTTCAGATATGAAAGCACTTCCAAAATTATAAAAAGAGGAATTGCAGAGGAATATTTTTAATGGACACATTCATACATAGTAATCCCCTTGTTGTGATATGCATGTTTTCTAGCAAAGTTGATTGTACATTTTATAGAGTATTCTATTATTTACATGTTTAAGGTATATCACTTACTTAAAACTTTGGTTGAGGTGGGTGGCCAGTCTGTTAAGATACTGGGTATTATCCATACGTAATGGTATTTCTCCTGAAGATGTCATTTCCCCCTCATAGTTAAATTTACCCTCAGAGCATTTTTCTAGTCCTGGAACTTAGCTGCATAATTGCCACAGCCCTACCAACCAAAACTAAGCAATTTCTCCCTGTGCTTGAGAATTCCTTGAATTGAAATTTCTCTGTCTTGACTATCTATAAAACTTAATATAGTCTCTATCTATAAAGACTATAATATAGTCTCTATAAAGCTTAATATAGTCTCTATCTTGACTATCTTTAAAGCTTAATATAGTCAATGGTAACATTGCAGAAGTAGGGGCTGCCATCAAAAATACAATGTGACGTGGCTTTAAAATTCCATAGGAGACCAGAAAGAAGTAAAACTATTTAGTTCCTGGATTATGACTTTGGAAATTTGAAATGTTTATATCAAATAGATTGAGACACTGACACCTATATTTTCAGCAAAACTAAGGAAAAAACAGAATGCTGCAGGAGGTTGTAAGAATAGAAGAAATGGGTGTCCTCTTAAAGCACACAGTTTTTACTCTAAACTTACTTAAACATTTTAAAATTGATCATTCAAATTGTAAATGTTTTCTTAATTATTGACCATAGATTTTTTAAAGTATAGTTTTAATACATACAAGTGTCATTTCTGTTTGTTTTGTATTACTTTCATTTTCTCATAGCCATTTACTACTACAAGGGAATAAGTAAAAATTTAGGTACTTATGAGCTTTGAGGATCAGTGAAAAATAAAGACATAATCTGTTTGTCTTCTAGTTTAAACCACAGAATTAGCTACTTGAACATTTAATATTGGTTAGTTCATGTGTGTCTCCTCATTACTTCTGGCCTCCCCAATGGTAAAAGGGATGGTCCATTAGTTAAGCACATTATTTTGAGCAAAGACCACCCTTTCCCTGGCTCTGTGCATAAATAAAAGCGTATTTGTGCCAGTTGAGTGCACTTGTGAATTGTGATGAAGATGTCATGTACTAATTTGCAGCCAGATTAGATTATGACAAATTTAGCAGGGATGACACGATTATTTGAATGGAGATTTGAAATTTTTCATGATTTGAAAGTCCCCGAGCCCTTTATTCTCATGAATGATTATACTCTGCAACAAGGGAGACTATATTTAATGATGTGATTAGCAGTTTGTGACATATTTCATTTTGTGTTCTCATGTGATTGAGTTACTTTCAAATAGTACCTTGGGGAGATGAATTAACTATTTTAGTGCCCTAGGATTTAGTTTAATGAAGTACTTCTCTCCATGTTGCTTCAATGTTCTAGAACAGTGCCATCCAAATATATATATATGTAATGTTGCGAGACACATGTTTTTTTCAGTAGCCACATTTTTAAAAAGTGAAAAGAAATAGGTGATATTAATTTGAACAATATAAATTTAACCACCGTGTCTAAAATGTTATTTCAATATATAATCAGTATTTTAAAAATATTAGTGATGTAGTTTAGATTATTTTTTTAAATATGTCTTAGAAATCTGGTGTTTATTTTAAACTCACAGTACATCTCAATTCAGACTAGCCACATTTCAAGTCTAGAAAAGATCTTCCTGTCTTGCAGTCTGGAAGCCTCACACTGGGTTTTGCTATGAAAATTACTAAGTTTTGTTTTTTCTTAGAGTCACATTTCACTATCTTTAAGTCTTGAGATCATTGAAAAGGGAAGTTTTGATCATTATAAAAGCCAGCACTTGCTGAACCATCCACTGTGTGAAGCATGTTACATCTTTTCATTATCTAATTTAATTTTCACAGGGACCCTATAAAGTTAGACATCTCTATCTCTGTGTTACACGTGAGGAAATTGAGACACAGAGATTGATCTACCTGTTTGAGGTAACATTGGGTAGTAGGAGGCACAGTCAGGATTCCAATCCAGGTTTGCTGGGCCCACCCCCAGCTCTCTGCTGAGAAAGGAATGGAGACTCCAGGCATGCTGGCTGCTGAGCTACCAGGAGCCATTCCAGATGAGTGAGAATGGAGGGTATGTGGAGCAGCAGCAGCCAGGAGAGCCACTAGGTCAGCGCTGAAGCCCACCTGCTTCTCTGAACATCCCAGACATGTGTTTCTCTTTCTCCAGACAACATTTAGTTTATATTTATTTATTTATCATTACATGTATAGAGGTTTACCCACTATTAGTTTATATTTATTTATCGTTACATATGTAGATGTTTACCCACTAAGTTCATACAAACACATCCTTAAGCATGTTTATAAATTTGGCTGAGTACCTATGCCTCATATTGTTGAGATGAGTAACTCCTTAACCTTTACACTGATAAGAACCTGTTAATGTCATTCAAACATATTTTTAATATGGAGGTGTTTTCTTTTAATTTTAATAGGAGTCTTTTTTTTTTTTTAGGCAGTTGCAAGATGTAATAGAGTGAAAACAGAGCTCCCATACAAAGGCAGGGGACCCAAAGAGGGTAGCCGTTGCCAGCTCAAATGCCTGGGTTTATATCCTGATCATTGTCCCTCCCCCTGTGCTCTCAGGAGATAGATGATTGGCTATTTCTTTACCTCCTGTTTTTGCCTAATTAGCATTTTAGTGAGCTCTCTTTCCTACATGATTGGTCAGGTGTGAGCTAAGTTGCAAGCCCCATGTTTAAAGGTGGATGCGGTCACCTTCCCAGCTAGACATAGGGATTCTTAGCCTAGGAAATCTAGCTAGTCTTGTCTCTCAGTACCCCCTCTGAACAGGAAAACCCAAGTGCTATTGGGGAGGTTTGCCGACGACGGCTCTAACTGCTTCCTGGTGAATTGGGGCATAGTAGGGGTCTTGCAGTTGAGATTTCCTCAGGAGGGGTGCCTTTGATGTCATCAACATCAAAGCATGGGCTAGCAGGCCAGTCCAGGGGTCTGTGGTAGATCTTAGTCATGGACTGCATCTGGGGCTCCATTTGAAGAACTATTTGTAGTTTTAGAGCTTCGATTCTGGGAGAGACAAACTTAACAAGGAGGTTAAAGATACAGGGATTGAAATGTATGGCCTGCAGTGCAGGGGATTATTTCCTGGGCACACTTCACAGGCCTTGACTATCTGCTTGATAGTTTTGAAAAGGCCTGGTCCAGTGAATAATGATTTGGCCATCTGATGGGTGCTATCAATGCCTAAGTGAAAGGTTTGGTGAAGGGTTTTAAGTAATTTTCATTGGTTAGCTGCAGGCAAAAGTATTTTCCCTTCTTCAGTGGCTGGACATCCTGAGGGGAGGAAACTGTGTCCTCGTGAGGTTCCCATTCTATTTCTCCTGCTGAGTACTGGGGCTTGGTTTCTTGGAGGGGACTAGGGGTCCTTCTATAAGTATTTCTAATGGAGGGTCCCGCCTCGTGGCTCTTTTGGCTTCAATATCTGCTTGGCAGTTTCCTTCTAGTTCCCTTTTCTTTCCTTTCTGATGACCCCGCCAGTGTAAGACTGCCACCCTTTAAGTTTCTGTACAGCCAATAATAATCTCCCAATGGCTTCCTGATGTTTGACAGGTGTTCCCTCGGAAGTTAGGAATTCCCTTTCTGTCCATGTTGCTGTGTGGGCATGGAGCACTAGGTAAGCATACTTAGAGTCTGTATATATATTTACCCTTTTTCCTTCTCCTAATTCTAGTGCCTGAGTGAGGGCTATTAGTTCTGCCAGCTGAGCGCTAGTTCCTGGAATGAGGGGACTACTTTCAAGTATTCCATTATCACTGACCACTGCATACCCCACTTTTCAAAGTCCTTTTTCTACAAAGGAACTTCCATCAGTATACAAGTTGAGGTCAGGATCAGTCGAGGGAACCTCTAGAAGGTCCCCTGAAGCAGCATAGGTTTGAGCAATCACCTGTTGACGGTTATGTTCTATCTTTTCTTCATTGTCTGGAAGAAATGTGGCTGGGTTAAGAGTTGCACAAGTACGCAGTCGCACCACTGGCGCTTCAAATGATAAAGCCTGATATTTAAGCAAACGGTTGTCTGACAGCCACAAGTCTCCTTTAGCAGTGAGTATGCCGTTTACATCATGAGATGTCCACATAGTAAGATCTCTTCCCTGTATTATTTTAACTGCCTCAGATACTAAGACTGCTACTGCCGCCACTACCCGTAAACAGTGAGGCCAACCCTTTGCCATTACATCAATTTCCTTCCTCAGGTATGCCACGGGTTGCAAGCTGGTCCCTCGGACCTGTGTAAGGACTCCTAGAGCTATTCTCGTTTTTTTCTGTGACATAAAGAAAAGTCTTGCCCCGTTGGCAGGCTTAACACTGGGGCTTGGATTAGGGCTCTCTTAGGGCCTGGAAAGCCACTTCTGCTTCAGGTGTCCATCTTACTAAATGGATATTGGCTTTCTGAGTTTCCTTAATTAGTGTATATAATGGCCTGGCTATTTCGCCATACCTGGGAATCCATATTCAGCAGAGAAGCCTGTTATGCCAAGGAACCCTCTTAGTTGCTTTAGGGTTTTGGGATGAGGATAAGCCAGTATAGGCTGGATACATTCCTCACTGAGGGCCCTGGGGCCTTTGGATAGTTTTAGCCCTAAGTATTTATGTAAGCAGAGCTGAGCCTTTGGTTTGGAAAACTTGTAGCCACAGGTGGTGAGGAAGTTTAAAAGCGCTTGGGTGGCTTGATGGTACAAGGTTTCTGAACAGGTGGCTAGAAGTAAATCATCCATGTACCGAAGGACATGAGTGTCCAAGTATGAGAACTGGCTCAAGTCTTGGGCTGATGCCTGGCCAAATAGATGGGGACTATCCCTGAACCCTTGGGGTAAAACAGTCCAGGTGAGTTGAGACGTTGGGTTCGAAGGATCTTCAAAGGCTAACAAGAATTGAGAGTCAGGCTGTACAGGGATGCAGGAAAAGGCATCCTTAAGGTCCAGGACTGTAAACCACTCTGGTTCCTCTGGTATTTAGGAAAGCAGAATATAAGGGTTAGGTACAGCTGGGTATAGAGGGACAACAGCTTCATTGATAATCCTGAGATCTTGCACTAACCTCCACTGTCCATTGGGTTTCTATACTCCTAAAATAGGAGTATTGCAGGGGCTATTGAATGGTTTTACTAGGCCTTGGGCTTTGAGGTCCTTAACAATTTTTTGGAGTCCTTGTTGGGCCTCAGGTCTAAGGGGTACTGCCTTTGGTAGGGAAAGGAGGTGGAATCCTTTAGTTTAACTTGAACAGGATGGGCATTCTTCACTCATCCATATTGTCCTTCTGTTGCCCGGACTTCAGGATTAATTCCTTCCTCAAGCAGGGGACAACAAATGGATGTTCCTTCTCCTATATTCAGGTATATAATGGCCCCTGCTTTTGCTAGAATGTTTCTCCCTAACAAGGGAGTGGGGTTTTCAGGCATAATTAGAAAAGCATGTGAAAAGAGTAAAGTTCCCCAGTCACAGCTTAGTGCCTGGGAGAAGCATCTACTGACTGCCTGTCCTAGGACCCCTTGGATAGTGACAGATCTGGAGGACAGTTGTCTGGGACAGGAGANTCTAGAAGGTCCCCTGAAGCAGCATAGGTTTGAGCAATCACCTGTTGACGGTTATGTTCTATCTTTTCTTCATTGTCTGGAAGAAATGTGGCTGGGTTAAGAGTTGCACAAGTACGCAGTCGCACCACTGGCGCTTCAAATGATAAAGCCTGATATTTAAGCAAACGGTTGTCTGACAGCCACAAGTCTCCTTTAGCAGTGAGTATGCCGTTTACATCATGAGATGTCCACATAGTAAGATCTCTTCCCTGTATTATTTTAACTGCCTCAGATACTAAGACTGCTACTGCCGCCACTACCCGTAAACAGTGAGGCCAACCCTTTGCCATTACATCAATTTCCTTCCTCAGGTATGCCACGGGTTGCAAGCTGGTCCCTCGGACCTGTGTAAGGACTCCTAGAGCTATTCTCGTTTTTTTCTGTGACATAAAGAAAAGTCTTGCCCCGTTGGCAGGCTTAACACTGGGGCTTGGATTAGGGCTCTCTTAGGGCCTGGAAAGCCACTTCTGCTTCAGGTGTCCATCTTACTAAATGGATATTGGCTTTCTGAGTTTCCTTAATTAGTGTATATAATGGCCTGGCTATTTCGCCATACCTGGGAATCCATATTCAGCAGAGAAGCCTGTTATGCCAAGGAACCCTCTTAGTTGCTTTAGGGTTTTGGGATGAGGATAAGCCAGTATAGGCTGGATACATTCCTCACTGAGGGCCCTGGGGCCTTTGGATAGTTTTAGCCCTAAGTATTTATGTAAGCAGAGCTGAGCCTTTGGTTTGGAAAACTTGTAGCCACAGGTGGTGAGGAAGTTTAAAAGCGCTTGGGTGGCTTGATGGTACAAGGTTTCTGAACAGGTGGCTAGAAGTAAATCATCCATGTACCGAAGGACATGAGTGTCCAAGTATGAGAACTGGCTCAAGTCTTGGGCTGATGCCTGGCCAAATAGATGGGGACTATCCCTGAACCCTTGGGGTAAAACAGTCCAGGTGAGTTGAGACGTTGGGTTCGAAGGATCTTCAAAGGCTAACAAGAATTGAGAGTCAGGCTGTACAGGGATGCAGGAAAAGGCATCCTTAAGGTCCAGGACTGTAAACCACTCTGGTTCCTCTGGTATTTAGGAAAGCAGAATATAAGGGTTAGGTACAGCTGGGTATAGAGGGACAACAGCTTCATTGATAATCCTGAGATCTTGCACTAACCTCCACTGTCCATTGGGTTTCTATACTCCTAAAATAGGAGTATTGCAGGGGCTATTGAATGGTTTTACTAGGCCTTGGGCTTTGAGGTCCTTAACAATTTTTTGGAGTCCTTGTTGGGCCTCAGGTCTAAGGGGGTACTGCCTTTGGTAGGGAAAGGAGGTGGAATCCTTTAGTTTAACTTGAACAGGATGGGCATTCTTCACTCATCCATATTGTCCTTCTGTTGCCCGGACTTCAGGATTAATTCCTTCCTCAAGCAGGGGACAACAAATGGATGTTCCTTCTCCTATATTCAGGTATATAATGGCCCCTGCTTTTGCTAGAATGTTTCTCCCTAACAAGGGAGTGGGGTTTTCAGGCATAATTAGAAAAGCATGTGAAAAGAGTAAAGTTCCCCAGTCACAGCTTAGTGCCTGGGAGAAGCATCTACTGACTGCCTGTCCTAGGACCCCTTGGATAGTGACAGATCTGGAGGACAGTTGTCTGGGACAGGAGAGTAAGACTGAGAAGGCCGGGCCAGTGTCCAGGAGATAGTTAACCTCCTGGCCCTCAATGGTCAAGCATACCCAGGACTCTGTGAGGGTGATGGCATGGGCTGGCACTTGCCCCGGGCACCCTCAGTGCTGCTGCTGGATCATCTGGTTAGTGGCTTCTGCTCAGAGGACCTTCATCCCCCGGGGCAGTGGACCTTCCAGTGATTCCCTTGATATAAGGGGCATGGATGAGAGGGCAGCTTATTTCTATGTGGACAGTCTTTTTTAAAGTGTCCTTGTAGACTGCACTGGAAGCAAGCCCTATTAGGCATTCAGTTTGCCCAGCTTTTCCCTTTTCCAGAGTGTAATAGGAGTCATTTTAATAGAAGTCATTTTCTTTTTCCCTGGAGTTTGTAAGTAGGGATCTAGAGCTGGGAATCTCCTAACTGCAGACATAGGTAAGGAGAAAGAAACTAGCAGGGTCTTCCAAGCATACTTTCTTGCTAGAAGACTGAAGAGAAGAAAAATGTTTTTCAGCATAACCGAAACAGGTGAACTAGAGTCTTCTCTTAGAAGACTTTGCCAAGCCTCCCTGAGTTTGTTAGCATACTGAGCATAGTAGGAACTAGCCCTTTCCTTTGGGCTGCTTCCATTTCTACATCTACACAGCAAATAAGAGAAGGGGAGGAGAAATAGGAGAGGAGCTTGGAGGCTTTCTGCCCACTTCTCCATAAGTTAGCTGTCTTATCCTAGGGAGACATAGTTCCAGTTTAACCAAGTGTGGGACATCTCTCTGAACCATCTGAGCACCTGATGTATAGAATAGATTGCTTGAAAGACTATCGTGGTTTCTCCTGGAATCTGGGCTTCCAAATGCCCAAGATTTGGAGAAAATGACTTATGTATGACCCAGAAATATGATGTATAATCTTTGATATGATGAAAACAACCCATTACTTTAGCAATCCAAAAATTATACTCATTACCTGAGTGGATTTTGGGACTGAGTATTTGCTAAATAACCTGAATCTTCAGTTATAATTGCTCATTAAAGTATGAACAGGGAAAGAGTAAACTAACAGTTCCAGCTTGTCCTACCCTTCTAGCCTGCAGGTTCTATCCAGTCATGCTGGTGTGAGCCCTGTCATTACTCATATTTCATCCCTGGATCTGAGCATTAAGGGACTGACGACCTTAAGTTTCGGCATCCATGATAGACATTCAGGACAGTGTTGATAACTTGTAAGGAGGAAGAGTCATTTTCTTTTCAGCCAGTAAGTATCTGCTGAGTACCTGTATACCAGGTGCTCAGGGGAGACAGAAGTACATGTGACAGATACACATCTGGGAAACAACAATATTCAACGAGATATTGTTGTTTCAATACAATTCAATACAAGCAAGCTCTGTATTGCCCTTTCTACCAAGTTCTTGAAAATCTTGTAGAATATTAAAATATATTTGAATTATATTAGCAGGTTCTTATCAATGTAAAGGTTAAAAGGTTCAGTGAAGAAAAAAAAAGACTCTAGAGTCAAACCAACCTCATGTCAAATGCCAAGTCTCACTAGCTGTGTCACCTTGGGTACAGTACTTAACTTTTTTAAGCCATGTATTTATCTAGAAAGTAGGAACAACAATAGTCCTTATAGGATTGTTGTAAACATTGAATAATAGAATAAATGTGTGTGGTTTTAAAATGTGTCTATAAAAAGCTTTTTTAGAAAAGAATCCCAAGTGTAATATATGCAGATACTCCTTCTCCAGGAGGTAGAGAAGGAGTATCTATATCCCTGCACCTTAAGTTTGGGCTAGACTTAGCGACTGGCTTCCAAGGAAGACATGTGGAAAGGGAAAAATACTTTACCTGGAGAAACTGGTAGATATCTCTTTGACCAGATGATCAAGTTAAAATGATCAGAGAGAATGTACCTCCTGAAATGGTATGATGAAAAGGGCACTTCATCTCTATGGTAATCTTTTCAAAAACTCATAACCCCAGTGTGACCATGAGAAAATACAGCAGACAAACCCAAATTGAGGGACATTTTTAAATACCTGACCAGCACTCCTCAAAACTATCAAGGTCATGAAACACATGGAAAAATTGAGAAACTGTTCCAGACTAGAAGAAACATGCCAACTAAATGCAATTTAGTATCCTGGATTTGGATCTTGGAAGAGAAAAGGGGGCATTAATGAAAACATTAGTGAATCTGAATATAGTCGAGAGTTTAATCAGTAATAGCCTACTAATGCTGCTTTCTTAGGTTTCACAAATGTAGCACAGTAACATAAGATAATATTAAGAAAAAATGAAACCATGTGAAGGGTATATAGAAACTCCCTATATTATTTTTGCAACTTTTCCTTAAATCTATCATAAATCCAGAAAATTATTCTAAATAAAACATTTATTTTAAAATATATGTTCACAAATTCTTTCATACCCCATTCCTTCAAAAAATAGAGAGATTGCCTCTCCTTGAGTATACTGTATTTAGTGTTTCACTTCTGATTAATAAAATGTGGCATAATTGATGATACGTAAATTCCAAGACAAGGTCATAAAACCTGCTCTGTCTGGGATCACTTGCTCTGGAGGAAGCCAGCTGCCATATCATGAAGTCACTCAAGCAGCCTTCTTCACAAAGAGGCCCACAGGGTAAGAGACTAGGTCCCCCTGCCAACAGTTAGCAAGGGACTGTGTCCTCCTAGCAACAGTCATGTCAGTGAGCCTTTTTATAAAAGGACCATCCAGCCTCAGTCAGGCCTTCTGACAATTGCAGTCCTGGCTGATCGCTTGCCTGAAACCTCATGAGAAACCTTGGAGCACTCAGCCAAGTGGCTCCCAAATTCCTGACCACAGAAACTGTGAGATACTAATCTTTGTTGTTTTAAGCCACTAAACTTTAAGATGACCTGTTATATGTAAATCGATAACGAACATGAGATGAAACATGGTTAGCATATCACTTAATGTATGTGGGTATGCAATAAATTTTTGTTTCTACTATAGCATTATTGTTCAAAAACTGTTATTTTCTTCCCCTGATGTTCTGGTCCTCCCATTTCCTCTCTACTTGGAACAGTAATTCTTAACCCTGGCTGGATATGAGTATCACTTGGCCAGGTTTTTTAAGAAAACACCAGGGCCCAAAGCCCTAGACCATATTAATTGAATCACAAATTATGGGATGGAACCTAAGCACCAATTTTTATTTATTTATTTTTTATTTCAATAGGTTTTGGGGGAACAGGTGGTGTTTGATTACATGAATAAGTTCTTTAGTGGTGATTCCTGAGATTTTGGTGCACTCATTACCCAAGCACTGTACACTGTACCCAATATGTAGTCTTTTATACCTTACCTCCTCCCACTATTTCCCTGAGTCCCTGAAGTCCATTGGATCATTCTTATGCCTGTGCATCCCCATAGCCAGGCACCAATTTTTTTTTTCAGTTCCCTTGTAATTTTCATGGGCAGCTATGATAAAGGACTACTGTAGAAACAGTAACGTTCCTGTAATCCCAGCACTTTGGGAGGCTTAGGTAGGCGGGTCATGAGGTCAGGAGACCAAGACCAGCCTGGCCAATATGATAAAACCCTGTCTCTACTAAAAATACAAAAATTAGCTGGGCATGGTGGCGTGTGCCTGTAATCCCAGCTACTCGGGAGGCTTAGGCAGGAGAATCGTTTGAACCAGGGAGTCAGAGGTTGCAGTGAGCCAAGATCACACCACTGCACTCCAGCCTAGTGACAGAGCGAGACTCCATCTCAAAAAAAAATAACAAAAAAGTAATGTTTAAATATGGGCTAGCAACATTCTGACTTCTGAACTTAGGAGTAGAAAGTTATATTTCTTGATATTTTATCAAAACAGGCTTTATGCATAAGAGAAAATGTGTTGTACAAAAGAGATTCAAAAACTGTCCATTGAAATAGCATGTGATTATATGTAGCCTTCTTTGAAGAAAGTTAAACAAGCTTTACTAAAGGAGTTTGCCACTTGACAGGCAGAAACCACAGGACAATTCTATAGACCTTATGGCAGGAAGCATACTATTTGTAGACAGTATTTCAAACGGTAGTTAATGCTTACTTGGTTAGTATACTAAACTGGAATTCCTTCCTTCCTGTTTATATTTTCTTTCTCTTTGTAAAGCATACATACCAAAGCAACATTTGCTGCATATGAGTTTAAGAAAATCACCTGCTGAAGATAATTTTCTAAGAAAAAATAAATTACTAGTTTGTTTAAATAGAAGGTCTGCATATTTTATATTGAAAACATGGAGCCATGAAATAGACAACCTACAATTAGTGTGGAAGAGTTTATCATTTCATCCCATTGTATAACCCATGGAAAAAAAATAATCTATGTGTTGTGGCCAGGAACCAGGTCTCTACCAAAATGAGTTTTGACCTTTCTATTTTGTCATCTGAGCAGCTAATTTACCAAAACGGAGAAGCAAATGGTAATTCGTGGGCTAAGCAGGCTCATCGCTGTCCAATGAAACTCCTTTACTTAGATTTGGACACTAAGTTGAATATATTTAAAAGGCATTTGTTGACCATGGGTTTTGTGTGGGAACTTTAGAAGATTTTGAAGATTCTGCCCCTGGCTCAGCAAGTTTGTAACACCACTGATAAAATGGAAGACAGTATAGGACACTTTGAGTTTTTGCTTTCTAAATCATGAGTAAAACATAATTTCAAAGAACGACAAGCATGGATCAGGTTGGACAGAAAAGATGTGTAGGAGAAAGTAGCATTTGATTTTCATAAATAAGAGTAGTAGGTCTTTGATATTTGGTGACCAAGTCATGGGTATAGTTTGGATAGGTAAGGAGGAAAGAGAGCACCTAAGCCAGAAAAGAATCACAACAGCAAAACTAAGCATCATGTTGACAGTGGTGACATGACTAACTTATATAAAGTAGAGGTTTATTTCAAAAGTAATGGAAGTGATTTTGAATAAGTAGATCAGGACCAGATGATGCTGAAGCCTTAAAGGCCAAGGTGAGGACTCAGTAACCATTGAAAGTTCCTGAGCAAATTGAAATTGGGGGGATGTGTATAGAAGTAAGAGGAGAAGGAAGTAACCTGCAGGATGGTTTCAAAAAAGTAAAACAATAGAGGGATGAACAAATCTGAGACACAGTAGAGAAAATTAAGAAACTTGATTAATTGGAAGCATGCTCTCCTTTTAAGGGATATGTCCTAGACTGAGGGCCAGCTCCAAATGGTAGACAGCCATCAATAGATAGTGACGACAGTGAAAATACAATCAACAAATAACCTACTTTGAACATTCGAATCTAAAATTTGTAAATTAGGAATTATAATTTTATAATCTTATAGTTCAAGTGGAATACATGTTAAAACTTATAAAGGTATTGTGATAAAATGCTCATCTTTCTATTGTAGATAAACTGTATTTCAACAGGAAATAAGGTTTTATCTGCAACATACATATACTTAAAATATTCCTTTTAAAGTGGCAGCATCACATCTAGAAATTTGTTTCTTCCCTTTCTAATAAAAATTATCTGAATTTGTAAGTTCCAGTTTATCTTGTTCAGTATTATACTGAACAGTTAGACATCTAATTCTTGTTACGGATAGTCATAGTACTTCAAATATAAGACTTCCTTATATGTTTGAAACTTTCCTTCCTTTCATCTTTTAGTTAACTAACCATTAGGTAGGCATCCTGATATGGTAATATTAAACAATCCAGAAAATGTAGAAATATTCCCAGGGGCCTGTGGACCTTTCCATATGACTGAGTATCCGTACAACATGGCTACTGGTTTTCCACAGAACAGGAGTCTGTGTCCTTCTCTGAAGACTAAAGAGAAGCAATGGTCAGCTTGTCTAGTGATCTGATCCTACAGGAAACTGCTTGACAGTCTCTGTAGAAACGAGTTGTTTCTATCAATAGTGGTTTCTCACATTTTGCTATGACCAGTTGACTTGTCATAAATGAGTAGATTGGCAGTTTTTCAAAACATCATCTGGATAATACTGGTTCGTATCATATGGGAGTGGTTTTGAATAAGTTATGCTATCAGATCCATAGCAAAAAACTATGCATATGGTCTTTTGTTTTCTGAGGTGACTGTAATTCTAGATTAGCTAATAAAACAATACAAGGATTTGTACTTTTTTTGTAAGTTTCAAAATTTAAACCAACCTTCTCTCTGAGAACAATAAAAGCTGGCAAAATATACTAAAAGGAATTGCTCAGAGACATGGAAAGTCTAAAATTATGGGAAAATATGGAAAATGAGTAAGAAATAGAGAGGTGAATCTGCCATGTGGGACCACTTTTCCACTCAGATATCTTATGATCCTGGAAGAGGTAACTGAGAAGCTGAGAAATGTAGCAGGGCTTTTGACAGCCCTGTAGAATAAGGGAATAAAACTTGCAGTCCAGAAACCAACCAAAGCTGGGAGTGAAGCTAGTAAATACCCCACACTTTGGATTGAGACATGACTGGCTACCGCCAGGAATAAGAGTGAAATAGATTGGCCCACTCAGAGTCTGAAGCTCAACTTCAAATCAGTTTTTAATCCTTGAAATTGAATCAAGATTATCTTGGATTGCTGGTTTCTATACCTGCCAATAGCAAAGTAAAGTACATCTCAAAAAAAATTTTTTATCAAAGCCTCAAATTATTTCTACAGATTTTATATAAAATATCCACTACTCAGGTAATACTAACCAGGATCATGAGGAGATAGGACATTGAGCATGGGGTAAAAACAAGGAAAATAGCAGATAATGGAAGCACAGGGCTCCACATACCACATTTACTATACACACTTTTTAAAATGTTTAATATGTTCTATGAGATTAAAAAAAAAGACTGGAAATTTTAGAAGAGAGCTGGAAACTACCAAAATAAACCAACTGAAAATTCAAAACTGAAATTAAAACTTAATGGGTGGTTGGATTCGCTTTTATTGCTGTGTTTACAAATCACCCCAAGCCTTAGTGACTTAAAGCAGCAAAAATCATTTAATCTTTCTCATAGGAAAGATTAAATGAGTTGAGATTTAAGGATTAAAATTTGGCTGGTTTTTTTTTTTTTTTTTTTTTTTTTTTTTTTAGACAGGGTCTCACTCTGTCACCCAGGCTGGCAGTGGTGCAATCTCGGCTCACTGCAGCCTTGACCTCCTGGGTTCAAGTGACTCCCACCTCAGCCTCCCTAGTAGCTGGGCATACAGGTGCATGCCACCACACCTGGCTAATTTTTGTATTTTTAGTAGAGATGGGGTTTCACCATGTAGCCCAAGACAGTCTCAAACTCCTGGGCTCAAGCAATCCACCCACCTCAGCCTCCCAAAGTGCTGGGATTACAGGCATGAGCCACCGCACCCAGTTTGGCTGGTTCTTGCTCAAGATCTCTCATAAGGTTGCCATCAGATCTTGTGTGGGGGCAGTCATCTAAAGACTTAAGTGAGACTAAAGCCATCTGAAGGGAGCTCCCTCATATGGGTGGCAGGGAGGTTCCTTTTGATGAGGGCTTCTCTAGGGGGCTGCTTGAGTGTCCTCTTGACATGGTGGCTGGTTTTCCTCAGAACTAGAAATGCAAGCAAGCAAAATAGAAGCTGTAAGGTCTTTGGTCACCAAGCCTCAGAAGTGGCACACTGTCGCTTCTGCCATATTCTGTTAGTCACACAGATAAGCCCTGAGCTATTATGACGGAAGACTACCAGAAGTCCCTTGGTAGCTGGCTACCATGATGGATTTAACCAAAGATTAAACATAGCAGAAGAGAAAATTAGTAACCAGGAAAGGGGAATAATAAACAGAATAGGCCGGGCGCGGTGGCTCAAGTCTGTAATCCCAGCACTTTGGGAGGCCGAGACGGGCGGATCACGAGGTCAGGAGATCGAGACCATCCTGGCTAATACGATGAAACCCCGTCTCTACTAAAAAATACAAAAAAAGTAGCCAGGCGAGGTGGCGGGCGCCTGTAGTCCCAGCTACTGGGGAGGCTGAGGCAGGAGAACAGCGTAAACCCGGGAGGCGGAGCTCGCAGTGAGCTGAGATCCGGTCACTGCACTCCAGCCCGGGCGACAGAGCGAGACTCCATCTCAAAAATAAAATAAAATAAAATAAAAAAATAAACAGAATAGAACACCAAGAGACAAAATCCCGAAAACGGGATGTGGTATGTAATTGGATTATCATAGGAGAGAACAGAGAGATTAAGATGGAAACAGTCATATATTTGAAGAGATGATGACCCCAAACCTTCCAAAACGAATGAAAAATCTCAAGGCACAAATTCAAGAAGCCATGTGAATTCCAAGCAGAATGAAAGATAGTGCAAAACCAGAGTTACTCTTATACTGTATGCACATATAATTGGTCTTTAGTATTTTTAGTCTCTGTTTGAAGACATTATCATTAGTTTGAATATGGCTGTTCATTTTTATTTTGGAAAAGTCTCGCCTTCATGTGATATGCAATTTTAGCACTGTTTGTGTTTCATTCTTGTTTCTAGCCCTTGGTAACTAACCTTTGGATCAGCCTGTAGCACTCTAAAAAGGGAAAATGTGCATTATAACAGAGAATAAAATTCCAGTTAACTTGATGTGTTTGGGGGCGTTTTTTGGTTTGTTTGGTTTTTTCTAGAGATGGAGTCTCACTCTGTCACTCAGGCTGGAGTGCAGTGGCATGATTGTAGCTCACCACAGCCTTGGAGTCCTGGGATCAAGAGATCCTTTCTCAGCCTTCCAAGTAGCTGGGACTATAGGCACATGTCACCACACCTGGCTAACTTGATGTTATCTAGCTATAAAACATTCAGCTATTACTAATGATACTTTCATACATATAGAAAGTAGTGATAGTTAAAATTCATAAAGATTTTCAAGTATTGAAATCCCATTAGTATGTATATTTTAATGTTACAGTATATTTATGATCTTTTTTCTTTAAATACATCATGATGTAGTCCAAGTCTTTAAAAATTGATCATGTGTGTATACCATTGATAACTGATTATTTGAATCACCACATATACCATTCCTTTGTCTTATATCAGCAGAAGTTAATTTGATATATACCCAGCTCGTTTGTTTGGAAGAACTGCCAATTTTGCTTTTACCAGCTGTTTTTAAGTGGCAAATATTTTAAATAATAGATTTACCAGTAGAAAGTCTGGTTAATGTCAAGATCCCTAAATTTTGGTATGGATTGTTAAATAGTAGATGCTGTCTGTTTAGCAATGGAACCTGGTTCTTGTTCATGGAAGCAGGGACAGATGGCCATTCTGGCTTCAAATGTCAATTTAGTGGCAGTCATAAGGATATAACTACCTTAAATCAGATTGGGTTTAATCTGTTATCTCTTAGACGGGAGGCACCTCGTTCATTTAAAAGTATTCTCCAGTGAACTTGTTTTTCTTCAAATATAAATTTGAAATAAGTGTCTTTAAAAGTTGGTTTCAGTTATCAAATTATATGATTCTATTTGTTTCTTCAAAGTTTAATCAGAATTTGAGTATATGAAACATGCAAGTCACATCTTTCATTTCCCAATTTATAACTAATTCAACTCATGTTGTTTGAGTGGCTACCTTTTCATTACAGAGATTAACTTCTCCTGGTATAAACCACCAGCTTTACTAAACCAGGGCAAAGTTTAGAAGTAATGTTATTTGCAAAGATATAGCTTTAAAAAATGAGAAGGAGGCCGGGCGCGGTGGCTCAAGCCTGTAATCCCAGCACTTTGGGAGGCTGAGACGGGCGGATCACGAGGTCAGGAGATCGAGACCATCCTGGCTAACACGGTGAAACCCCGTCTCTACTAAAATACAAAACTAGCCGGGCGAAGTGGCGGGCGCCTGTAGTCCCAGCTACTCGGGAGGCTGAGGCAGGAGAATGGTGTAAACCCGGGAGGTGGAGCTTGCAGTGAGCTGAGATCTGGCCACTGCACTCCAGCCCCGGCGACAAAGTGAGACTCTGCCTCAAAAAAAAAAAAAAAAAAAAATGAGAAGGAGAAGCGCCCACCATTGGGAAAAAAAATCTAATCTATTTTTTAGAAAGTAAAATGCATTATTATTGTTGGTAATTATTATACTTTATCACCTGTGACCACAATTAACTAAATACACAACATTTTTTTTTGTTGTTGTTGTTTTTAAAGACAGAGTCTCACTCTGTCACCCAGGCTGGAGTGCAATGGCACAACCTCAGCTCACTGCCACCTCCGCCTCCCGGGTTCAAGTGATTCTCCTGCCTCAGCCTCCCTAGTAACTGGGACTACAGGCACGCACCACCATGCCTGGCTAATTTTTTGTATTTTTAGTAGAGATGGCGTTTCAGCATGTTGGCCAGGGTCTCAAACTCCTGACTTCAGGTGATCCACCCGCCTCGGCCTCCCAAAGTGCTGGGATTTAAATGCACAACTTTTTAAATAAACTAAACAGCATGATTTCATATATAGTCATGGAGTACACAAACAATATTTTCTGGACACGTGTTTCTTCTTTTAAGTGTAAAAGAAAAAATGATTTCACAGGAATTCCATTATTTAAATCTATTTCCTTGTCGTGTGACTGAAGTTTAAAGTTCTTAGTGCTGCAATCGCATCTTCCCAGGTGTGTTCTGTTTCTGGCAACCTATGCATAGATGTTGGTGTTGTTCATATCAAGCTGCCTAATTTGTTTAGTAGGCATTAGAATGGGGCATGCAATTCTATAGACATGTAGCAAGCACACAGGAGAAGCCACCATCCAGGTGATTCTCAGCAGTAAGGCTGATCAGAAACTTGATCCTGGCTCAGGGGGGTTCCAGCAGTTATCAAACTCTATTCTCCTTGGGTGAGATTTCCTTATACCTATTCAGTCCTGCTTCAGTGAAATCTCACTCAGGAAAATAGATTCTGTCTCCAACTGGAATCTCCCAAAGCCATGGCTATGTTTCTGATCAACACTGCAGCTCAGATGAAGCGTTCAGTTACCTGCCAGCCAGACAGCATTTCCCCAGACTGCAACCAGTGTTGGAACCAAACTGCAGGAGTGGGTGGATTGGTAGTGAAACTGGTTCTGGTGAAAAAACTTCAAAAAATTTTCACAGAAAAATGAGTGACTCCCACTTAATTCAATGAAGCAGGATTACTCTCTGGGAGCCAAGAAGAGGATGCCAGGTTTCAGCTGTGGTGGAAGGGATTCTAGTTCCCTATTCTTAGTCCTCATACCCTTCCCATTATTGAGTTCCTTCTGCACGCCAGGCAGTAGGTTCAGAACTATATGTTACCTTACTTGGCACCTCACAATGACACTATGAAGAGTGCATTATCACCCCATTTATAGCTAAGAAAACTGAGGCTCAAAGTGATTGAGTGTATTATCTGAGGCCACCAAGCCTTTGTGGTATAGACTGTACCCAAATCCAAATCCTTCTGACTCCACAGCCCCCACCCAGCCACTCATTTTGCCACCCTTCCCCCTTTTAGTAGTTTACATCTCACCTCTTCCGTCCACTCTTTCTTATCTACCTGTCTTTCATCCTCTCTGTTCCTACTTTTTCTTCACATTCTTTCTTTCCCTTACCTTCATTTACTTTTCTTTTCCCTAAAACCCTAGCTCAAATAGTTCAACAGAAGTTACTTGAGGAGTGAGGGGAGGGAATGATGAAAATTGCAGGTGTATTCCATTTGTTCCTTCATCTTCCTTAAATATTTTCATAACGATCGTTGCGGTTCATGCAAAGAAAAAAGAAGAATCAACTTTTAATGATTGCCTCCTACTGCTGAGCTCTCTGGACTAGTCACTTGATTTATATTTTCTCATTTTCTTTATTCCTTACTATATTTCTCTGAAGTGTCATTCCCATTTCATAGCTGAGGAAGCTGGGACTCAGGAGGATTAATAACTTGCCCAGCGTTGCAAAGTAAGTTTAGGAGCCACAATTCAGACTGAGATTTATTGACCCCAAAATTTTTGCAGGTTTTACCATAGCATGTTGCTTCAGAAACAAACAGACCTGGCTGCAAACCCCAGACCCAATTACTCAGTGCCTTTAAACAAGTTACTTTGCTTCTTTGTTTTTTGTCACATATAAATTAGGGATAATAAAAATAAATACAACATGCGACAGTTACTATGTTAAATGATTGAGCCATGTAATTTGCCTTACGAAATGCCTAACTCATGGGGTGCCCTTAAGAAATACTACTCTCCCCCACATCTTTTACAAAATTGGCTGTCTAATGCAGTGAGAAATGCCAGGCGTGGAAGATATTCTAGCTTTGATCATCTGTGGTTTCTTGGCCAAAACAAATTTGAGTTCTACATTTTATTTTGAGTTATTAAACACTGCCATGCATCCATCAGAGCTGTGTTGTGGCCTGTAGAGAAACATAGCATAGTAATCAAGAGTGCAGGCTTTGGGCCCACAGCTCTCTGACCTGGGGCAAATTCCCTACCTCTCTGGCCGTCAGTTTCCTAATTTGTAAAGTGTGTATATGTGTAGAGGCGGCAATGACTACTTTGTAGGGTTATAATTTGGATTAAATTAGATAAAATATATAAAACATTTCAAGTACTTTCTAGCATAAGGCAAGAGCTAAATAAATGATAATGATTATTACTATTATTTAATAGTATTGTGGTGGTGTTTTTTATATTCTTGGGCTAAAAAATTTTGAAGAATCACACAGACTATATCTCATGCCCTTGTAATTGGACCCTGTTTTTGAAGAATGCTGGTTACCTTTGTAGTTTCGCAAGTGCAACAATCAGTGACTTATTTACTGATAAGCTCTGCTTTCCTTTTGCTCAGTAGCTGATACTAAGGCAGGCAATGTGTTATGTTTCCCACGACACCCTTGAATAAAATGCCATTTCCTCAGGAACAGCTAGAAATACCGATGCTAATTTTTCCTATGCTCAGGAAAAGCAAGAGCTCTCCTGCTGCATTGGGCTGGAAGGAGCTCTCCAGAAATATTATGTCATCCTAATTTGCACTGCCAAGGGATGAGCTCATCGGGGCGGGGTCTCATGAGGCTGCAGCTGTGCCAGTTCCTCACTTGTATGATGTGCGTCCTCCAAGCTCGCCTCTCCCTCGTTACCCGCTCCATCCACCCCCTGCCTGCCTGCGCCAAACAAGAGGCACTGCATGATGAATTATTTAAAACCCGAAGCGAACTCTTGCAAAATATAACCAGGCATCAGAAGGCACAAAAAAAGCAAACTGTGCGTTTTGGTTATTTTGTATTATTTTTAAAAACGAAACAAAACAAAACAAAACAAAACCAGTTGCAGAACTGCTGTTGTCACTGAGAAGAGACTTCTGTTGTTTCTTTTGCATCTCCTTCTTTGTCTGAGAGCAGAATCTTTCCCCTCTTCCACTTAAAACAACAGCTTGATCTATGACTGAACCGATGCTGGGTCTGAACCGATCGTAAGTCTGGCCCTGAGCCACATGGCTATAGCAAGGGAGAAATATGTGTGCGATTTCCCACATTCTTTTCATTATAATATGTGTTGTGAGTATCTTTATTTAAACTCTTGCTATTCTACCTGGCAGTATAGGTTGTGGTTAAAGTCAGGCAACCTCAGTTTGTATTCCAACACAGTATATGTACTATCATTATGATGGAATTGTGTTGCCGCTCCAGGCCTCAGTTTCTCCATCTGTAAAATGGGGATAATAATCCTAGACCAAAAGATTATTGCAAACATTAAATGACTAGTGCATGGTAATCTTTAAGCACAGTGCCTGGTCCATAGAATGTACTCAATAAATGAGTGATCATTAATAATATACAGATGCATAACTGCTTTATTAACCATTAGAGGAAACTGTGTGTGTGTGTGTGTGTGTGTGTAAGTGTGTATTTTTAACATGAATTGGAAGATGTAAAGGCATTATATGATGTACTTTCAAGGAAATTATTCTCTCATGAAAAGGCCTGTTTTGTTTTACCTGTTAGTATGGAAATTTTAAACATGCACCGAAATAGAATCAATATTGAACTCCCTGTATGTCCATCATCCCAGTTCAGTAATTATCAACATTTTGGCAGCTTTGTTTCATCTACTGTCTCCACCCTTTTTTTCAAAGTGGAGTATTTTAAGAACAAATCCCAGACATTATATCATTGCACCCATAATCTTTGAGTGTGTACCTCCAACAGAAAAGGATGTTATTTTTAACTTAACCACAGTTATTCTGACACCTCACAACATTAAAATAGTTCTTCATTATTAATATCTAATGTCCAGTTCATCTTCAGATCTCCCCAGTAGCTCAAAAGTATCTTTTTACACCTTAAAAAAAATCACAGAAAATATTCCTCAATGCTTAAATATTTTAAAAGATATTTCTAAATATGTCGTGAATTCTTGCTTTTCAGAGCTGAACTTCAAACTGATTAAAAAACACATATATTGATATCAATGCAGTAAGAAAAAACAAAATTGCTAATTTATTTTTATCATTGTTAACCTGAATAATTTGTTTTAAAGTAAGGTTCTGTGCTGGTTAAAGTAACTAATAAATATGTATTAATTTTATAATTATTAATTTTATATCTATGAGTCAGATGGCCAATATTTTGATGTGCTCTGTATCTAAACATACGACTTAAAATCTTATTTAAATCAACATGGTATGTAAACAAGACCATAATTTATTGACTCTTTCCCTGTTGTAGACATTCATTAGCTTGTTTCATCTTAGATTAAATGTGTGTTACTCACTACCTGCATTAGACATTTGTTTAGAAAAATATTTAATGTTCACTATTTCCTTTCTAAAAGAAATTTACTTTTAAGCTGTTCCTGTTTAAATGTAAATATTTAATTTTTAGAAAATACATCTCTCTCCATTTAAGGGCAAGCTCTGTATGGCTCCAGATGTGTTTAGAATTCATATAAGCATTGTTAACAGTAAGCCCCCAGGGAGACATGAGCTAGGTCCACAAAAACTTATATGTACAGTCTGTTTTTCATGAAGGATATTGTCTCTGTTTCATTGCTGACTCTAAGTTTGTAGGATGACATCATCTTCTTGGACAAATCAAGGTCGTTCAGAAGCCTCTCTGCTGGGGCCCTCATTACTTTTCCAGCAGCATCTCCCATAACTTCCTCTTTTCCCCATCCCCTGTGTATCTGAGACTCCAAATGCATTAGACAATTTGGCATAATCTTTGTGTTTTCGTGTCCATGTTCTTCTTGTCAATTCCATATACCTGATGTAGGGCTGCTGTGTTAAGTAAATAAAAATACAGGAGGCCCACTGAAAATTGAATTTAGCATAAACTAAAAATCTGTGGTCATTGTTTATGTCCCAATATTGTATGGGATATACTTATACAAAAATTTTGTTTGTTGTTTATCTGAAATGAAAATTTAATTGGAAGTCCTGGGTTTTATCTGACAATTTAACCTAAGAAAACCCTTCAAGGACTGGCTTTTCTTCGAGAAAGCCTTCCCCACTATACTCCTTCTGCCCTCCTACCACAATATTTTGCTGGAACCTCTAATAAAATATTTAAGTGCTCTAACATTTCATAGTGATATGTATGTGTCTCCCTACCACTTTGTAACACAAACACTATGCCTTATTCCTCAAGTCCTAGGATTTAGCATTTGCACTTGGTGAAGGGGTAGGAGGTGTTGCTCTAAAAGTAGATAGAGAGTAGGTCATGAGCACTTTATAAACCACACTTAGAAATCTGCCTTTAAATGATAAACAGTGGAGAGCCACTGGAAATTGTTCAGGCCTGGAATGGCATGATTTTATTTAACTTCTGAAAAGACTGCTTGAATGACATTGTGGGGTGTCGAGTGAATGGAGCAGAGCCTAGGGCAGGGAGATCAGTTAAGGGGTTATTGTTTTGAGAGGAAGGACTCAGCAGAGAGAAAATGAGTGCCCAAATTAGGCAGTGGTGGTGAAAAATCAGAATGGAGAAGGATTTTAGGGTTTCATTGAAGTAAAATCAGTAGAACTTGGGTTCAGCTGGGTATAAGGAGGAAAGAAGGGGAACGAAGCCTGACAACTCCTAGGTTTCTGGCTTCTACAACCATTTAGTGAAGGTTTCATTAATGGCAGGCAGGAATACAGTTTTAGAAAGTCTGGACTGGAGAGACATTTGGGGGAATCATCTGTGAGTATCGAGAGTTAAAGACATGCCAGTGGATGAAGCTAGCCAGGAAGAGTGTATACAATTAAAATAGAGAGGTGCTTGGGAAATGCCAGTTTGCAGATATGTATTTGTCATAGTTGAACTAAAGAAAAGGTATATGGTTGATGAGCTTAAACCCAGCATGAGCTGTAAAGAAGAAACTTTGAGTTATTAACATGACCTTGCTGTTCTGCGTCCACAATGTTTTTATAAATAGGAAGAGTCATGGGTTTTATTTGATTTATTATTGATACCATCTTTGACTCCCTAAAGGAGTATCACTTAACCTCTGTCAAACTACCTCCTACATATTTCATTAGAATTTGTTAAAGACTAATTGAATATAATGGATAAAGTACTTTGAATTTCATAGAAGAAAAAAAAAAATCACAAAAATCCCAGCATCACCAGGTATCTCATCACCATTATTGATGATGAGATACTGTGAAAAAGTAATCCCATCTAAGACTCTTCAAAGCACCACCATTTTTGTGTACATTACTTGCGTAAATATAATACAGTTCCACCTAAAAGACTTGTAATGGTTTTAGAAAGTGTAAAAGCTGATGAGAATCAGAGTGAGCCACCACCAAATAGCATTTCCCTCATTAACAACTAACTAATGATATTAAAGGTCATTTGAAACGTTGAAACAGTTAAACATCTATCAGTCAGCTCCCTGGATTAACCAGTGTTTTCCATTCTGATGCCCAAAATGAACAGCTGGCAGGCTGTTCTAGATTGCTGGTGTTCAAACTTTTTGCTCATGAATCCTCTGCAAGAATTTTGAAAACCATGTACCCTCTCACATTTTAAAGTTGACATCTTAGATTTTTACATTTTAGGTCTAAATAGTTGCAAAGGATGTAATATTGATATCTTAACTAAAAAATATATAGTATTACTTTTAAGGTTATCCAGTGGAATCTAAATACCATAGAGATTTGATTCTCACCATCATCCATTTTTTAAAATACACAAATAAGCTCTTTTTTAACTGGCAGAAATTATACTTGTTTCTTTTAGTTTTTTCCATTTCACTTTCTCCATGAACTTTATCGTAATCTATTTATGATTTCAATGTTTTTTACCAATCACCATACTTCCCTAAAACACATTTGTAAATTTAAATCAAAATGTTTTGCATTTCCTTTGACCATATAATCCTGACTGCTTAACTTTTTTTTTCTGGTATGAGTTATACTTCTAGCTACTAGTAGTGGATATTTGATCAACACAACATATATTAATTAAAAGTCTGATGAAGTGAATACAAAAAATAAAATTGTCTTACAACCATGACTTAATGAGATTGAGGAGGCTTTAAAAATTCATTTGTCTTTTGATGAGTATTATATATTACTAGAATGACACTATTCAGCTTCAATTTTATTCCTTTTTTTAGTGGGAAGAAAACTTTGTAGTTTTGTTATTAGTGTCATTCAGTTATTTGAACTGGTTTCACAAGAGCATGTCAAATATGACATAGTACTGTATCTTCAAATATTATTTCTAAGTTGTCTTTCAATTTTCTTGAAACCAAAGAATTGGAAACCACACGCAAAATAATTGTTTTTATTCAATACTTAGGGTCATTTACTATTTACTGCACCAACACTGATCTTCCTAATTTGGCACCTTGATTGCCACCCTGGAGGGCTTTTCTTCCTGAGGCAGTTCACAGGGAGACAGATAAAGGGTGCCTTTTTTCTTAAAGTGAGAGAGAGTGGTTTGGGATGCTGATAAAGAGAACCCACTCTTCCCACAGTAAATATATTCTCTGATCACTTGTAGGAGAGAGAACACAATAGAAAGTGCAGATAGAAGTTGAGGAATGTAAAAATGCATTATTTCTATAAAAACTAAGTTGATTGCTTTGAAAAAGCTAAGTTGCTTTTAAAATTCATGACAAACTAGGTGCTGCAAATGCTACAAAAGATGGAAAATATTTTTTAAATGTTAAGGATTATGTACTTCTTTTGCTTTTAAATAACTTTAAATTCTTGTTTCACTTTAAATCACAACTAAATATTTTCTATATTTCATGATTTATGCAATGATAATTTACACTTATTGAGAGGTGACCATGTGCCAGGACCTGGCCTAATTAATTTGTTTGTATTCGTTAATCTTCATGACAGCCCTGTGAGGTAAATATCTTTTCATCCCCATTTTACAGATGAGGAAATTGAGATACAGAAAATGTAATCTGGCCAAGATTACGTAGCTAATAAGAGAAACAGGCAGTTGTTTTTTGTTTGTTTGTTTTGGTTTGTTTTTTGGAGGGGGGACAGGGTCTCACTCTATCAACCAGGCTGAAATGTGGTAGCCTAATCTTGGCTCACTGAAACCTCTGTCTCCCAGATTCAGGCAATCCTCCTTCCTCAGCCTCCAGAGTAGCTGGGACTACAGGCATGCGCCACCACTCCCAGCTACTTTTTTTTGTATTTTTTTGTAGAGACAGAGTCTTGCCATGTTGCGTAGACTGGTCTTGAACTCCTGGATTCAAGCCATCCTTCTACCTCTGCCTCCCAAAGTGCTGGGATTACAGGTGTGAGCCACAGCGTCTGACCAAGGCAGTCTTTCTTTGGAGTCTGTGTTCTTAGTAAGTAAGCCTGTCCTCTAAAACCTTAGCCTAGATTACATTTAAATTTTGAGTTAAAAATAAAATGTGTAAAGTCCATATATATAACATTTTTATAGTTTTCCTCTTTAATAAGCTTTTTTGGTTAACTGACCAGCTGATTAACTGACCAAGCATGTGTACTAAGAGTTCTTCCACTGGACTATAAGTGTTAAATAATAATAGTAACAGTTTTATAAACTATGAGCCAGGAATGATGCAGGACATCCAAAAACTGCCTAGTCAATTTGGTTACAAAACCATAATAAATGATTTTGTATATGGTGGAAGTGGATATTAAAAAGTTTTAAGGAACTCTGAGCAGATTTTCAACCAATTGAAGATTTTAACCAAATGTTACATATTTCTCTGATTTCATTATGCCTTTGAAAAACAATTCTCAGAATACCTTTAGGCATACTGCAGAGTAAGATTAACAATATAAATATCAATATATTTTAATTAAACTCTTGTGAAACTTCTAATGCAAAACATCTAGGACTACTTATGTCCTCTCCTACCCAGCTGCCACTCCTTCTGCAACTCCCAGTTTGCATTTCACGTATCTAAGATGTTCAGACCATGAATATCTGCATTTTTCTTCCTTTTTATTATAAAGGAATCTCAACCTCTCTCCTCTATTTCCTTCAAGTTACCACATCATTCCAAAATATTATCAAGATTTAACATTTAAATTGCAAATCTCTGTTCAGACATCTACTACAGTTCAGACTCTTTTTTAGACTCTGAAGGTAGAGCAGTGAGCACAGGAGACAGTGCTGAGCGAAGGAGAATGTGCTTCCTCCCTCACAGATCCTGTAGTCCAGAAGAGGGTGTAAGCCATTGACCCACAATCAAAGTACAGTGAAATAAGTGATACAAGAAGGGTAGTGGTCACCCAATGCGAATGGGACCCTGGCAGTTGTGCTACTCTGCGGGCCCCATTGATGAGCCATTGAAAACTCAGCCTTTGTGCTGTAAGTCCCTGGCCCCTGCCTGGCCGGCTGCCTGTTGGCTGAGTGACTTCATGAGCTCCCTCGGTGACTGGCTGCATGACTGAGACTGGTGAGACTAACCAGTGGGCAGTTGCGTTTAACCTTCCAAATGGCTGTAACTGACTATGGGGCTTTGGTCCGCTTCTGAGTTTTCCCTCTGAGATGAGGTGAGAACTGTGAAAATACAGTTCTTTGTGGTATTTCCTTCTTTACCCTTGTGGAGAATGAGAAGAGATTTCTGATGGTTTCCTGTAGCCCACCCATCCATGGTTTTGACTGCTCTTGCTGCTGCTGCGGCGGCGGTGGCGGCGGCTTAGAAAAGGGCCATGGGCAGCCAGAGAACAATTCCTTTCCTTACCCAGATACTTAGCCATCTCTATTGCTGAGTTATTGAAATAGAACCTTCTAGACCAATACAGAAAGTGCCGTTAGTATATATAGGAAGTTCCTGTGGCTACAAAACAGAGACTGCTGCATAAACTAGTCTTGAAAATTTACCTCATACTTAAGCATTGCCTGTGTATAAACTTATGAGAAGAAAGTTCAGAAGTCCTCTTATAACCTGCATGACCTTGGCTGTGAAACTGACAACAGTTAGGAAAAGAAAAAGAAAGCAGAAGTGGCTTGGTGGCTCTGGCTAAAAGCCTTAGGGCTGACTTCCAAAGGAGATAAGCAGAGATAGAAATCTCTGTACAGGGAGCTTGTCAACCTCAGATGCCGCATGGACTGAGACTGATGTCCAAGGAGTCACATCTGGGTGATGGGGGCACGCACCAGGGGGAATGCAGTGGGAAGCAGTGTCCTGGGAAGTGTGTGGATTGTAGAGGCAGGCAGACAGACTCGAATTCAAATCCTGGCTTTGCCATTTAATAGCTGTGTGACCTTGGACAAATTAACATCGTTAAAGCTCTTCACTTTTCTCATGGTGTTATTGTGAGGAGGAATGAGACAACGTGTATAGAATATTAGACCAATGACTACATTCCATCGATCTCAGTTCTTTCCATTTCAACTAAGCTGAATGATTTCCTGAGGGCACACCCATGATGTGGAAACCAGTTCGGAGCTGGAAGGCAGATTCAGTTCTCAGCCTGGAGTGTGCTCATTTCTCGTGTGCTCAGTAACCTGCTTCTGCCAGCTGCAGCAGTGACCTGCTTTCTCTCATCCGTCAGCTCCTAACACATTTCCTAAAAACAGAGTGACAAACATCCATGTGAAACATCCATGAATTTACTAAAATTCATGGTGAAAAGGCAGAAAATGTCCCCATAGAAGATTTATGGGAGCAAGAAGCCCTTCTGAGTACATGTGCAAGTCACCAAATCTGCTGCTTACAATAGAGTAGCAGCTCCTTTGTCCTGGCTTCTTAAAGCTTTGTGATAATTGACCTGTGCACATTTTGAAAAGGGCCACCCTGCCATTATTGCCCTAGTAACTAACAGTTATTTGTATACTAATGTAGTTATTGTAACTTTGATCTTTTCCGGAAGCATTTCATGGAAGTTTGTCAGACTGTTTTGGTACCACCACATGGAGCCCACTAGGTAGTCTTTGATGATAATCAAGTTGTCACTAATGACTTTCTCTGTTTATTTTAAACCTCAGTAAATTGTTCATTATCCACTTGAAACCAACAAAAATGTATAGGTGACCAGGAGTGGTGGCTCATGGCTGTAATCCCAGCATTTTGGGAGGATCATTTAAGTCTAGGAGTTTGAGAGCAGCCTGGGCAACATGTCAAAACCCCATCGCTACAAAAAAAAAAAAAAAAAAAAAAAATTAACTGGTCATGGTGGCACACACCCTGTAGTCCCAACTACTAGGGAGGCTGAGGTGGAGAATTAATTGAGCCTGGGAGGTAGAGGCTGCAGTGCGAGCCATGATCATGCCACTGCACTCCAGCCTGGACAACAGAGTGAGACCCTGTCTCAAAAAAAAAAAAAAGAAGAAATGTAGAGTGCTCACTCTGTGCAAGAAATGGACTAAGTCACTGAAGAACACAAAGATGAGGACAACATGGTTATTGCCAACCAGAACTTTACAGGTGGGGAAAAGGAATAGATGTGTACCGTACATGGAAAACTAAAATACAAAACTGTACAAAAATCATATCAGCTGTTGGCATAATAATGCTGAGTAGCAAGCCACCCCAGACTCAATGGATTAAAACCTCAGTTACGTACTTATTTATTAATTAGCAGGTTGTTTGGGGGTGGGTTGATCTAGACTGGACTTGGAAAGGCTGGGCTTCAAGCTGCAGTTTGGGTTTAGGTTCAGTCCTCATGACTGTCATCTGCCTTGGATCAGCAAGCCAGCCCAGGCATGTTCTTGTCATAATAACGGCAGAAGTACAAGAAGGGCAAACAGAAACCTGTGATGCTCCTTGAAGCCTAGATTCAGAACAGGTACACCATCATGTCTGTCCAATTTTACTGGCTGAAGCAAGTCCCTTGGCCAACCCCAACAACAACTGGTGAGGAAGAATACTCTACCTCTAGAGGGAGAAACTACAATGTTCGCTGGTAAAGGGGGATGGAGACAGGGAGGAGGGAGAAATGGAGAAGAATGATTTAGCCTTCCACAGTAAGATAATAACAGTTCAAAGCATTAGGGGGCATGATATAGAGATTAATTAATTTTGATGGAAGAGATCAGTGTTACTTTCTGGAGAACATGGCATTTGAGATAACCTTGAAGAGAAAGTAGAATTTCAATAAGCCAAGCTGGGGGTTTGGACATTCCAGACAGAGTGAGTACCACAAAGAAAATCATAAACTATACTGACTTTAATAAAATAATGAAAAATCTTATGGGGTGGCTAAAACCCTAGAGCATGGGATCATTGGAAGATGGAAACAAAAACAAGGAAGGCACAGTTTGGCAGGTTTTAAGCATTTTGGGTTCATTTGAGAATTAGTTGAATGCCTTAACCTAGAAAAATGCACCTTTGCACACTAACACATTTGTATGCTAGTTCAGCCCTGTAAATATGTGAGAAGGAGACAATTCTAGATGGGAATTAGCTGATGAATGACCTCGAATGGCATGCTAAGAGGTTTAGCTTTCATTCAGTAAGTAATATAGAGTCATCAAAGATTTAGTTTATAGAGGGAGCAGTGTCATGATGAGAACTAAATTTCAGCGAGATCACATAGGAGGCAGTTTGAAGAATTGATTAAAGAAAAAAAGGAGAAAAAAAACTAGTGATAGACCATCTAGCCAACCAGTAATAATCCCAACAAGAGGACAGAACCTAGGAAAGGGGATGTAAAAAGCAGGGAATGCATTGGCAAGAACTTGCAGAAACAAAATCAAAAGAACCTAGAGTTCAGATTGGCAAAGAGTAAGAGGGAGGCAGCAAAGGTTTTGTGCACATTCTCTCTCAAATCTCACAGTGCCCTAGGAAGCAGGTATTACTATTTCCGTTTGTAGCTGAGAAAATTGAGTTACAGAATAAGTAGAAAAACAGAACTTCAACCCAGTTTTGCAGCCTGCAGAGTCTCTGTTTGCCCCATTTTATCCTTCTACTAAAGTATAAGCTTCAGGAATGCAGCTCTCTGCATCCTCAGTGCCTGGCATGAACTTGCACATAGTAGGAACCAGTGAATATTTACAGAAGAAATAATAAAATGAGTAAGTGGTACTGTATGTGTGAATGGTGGTGTGGCACAGCAACCAGAGAGTTGAACATCTTCTCACAGTGGTACATAACAGCCCTGCTGTTGATGCAATGACCACGAAGTGATGGGTGGACTACAGTTGGATTTAAGACATTTCACACATGTATTTTCTACTTAAATCTTTCCCTGCCAAGGTTTTACATCAGCTAAAAGTGTCAGAGAGGCTTTAAATACTGGAGCTATTTAAAGAGTATAGAGTGCCTTTGCAACTTAAAAATGGAAGTGTGATAAAGTTTAAGCAGTGTTTTAATTGGCCTTTCTTAGCTTTCCCTGAGGCAGATAAACCAAACCAGCAGAGGAAGCTGACAGTGAATAGCAGCAAGTAACAAATCTTGCTGAGCAGCACTTAGGTATTGTTTCTGACAGCATATGCCCTCCATGTAGAATTTAATATAAAGCTCCTTCAGTAGGTTAAAACTGATGAATATTATAATCCCAGTCTGGATAGATTCTTGAGTTCTTGTTTTCAGATTTTGGGAACAGACGTGCAATCCCAAAGATAGAGAACAGAGAGACCAGTGCCAAAAATGGAACTATTTTGCTTGAACTTGCTAACTTACGAGCAAAAACAGTTTAAAGGACTTAATATGTATTAGAAGTTTTCTGAACATGCAATTAGACATCTATCCAAAAACTTTCTATGGATCAGGTCCTGACATCATAAGCTTCCTATGCACAGTCAGTATCAGTTATAATCTTTAGGAATGGTAAATGTCTTTTAAATGACTTGGGCTCCAGATGCTAGAAGGCTAAGAGATGTCTTGGGATGATCCAAGGATAGAGGGTCACAGATGAACTGTGATTCCTTTTGTGAGTTGCTGATTTCTTTTTAAGTGACCTGATTTCCTTTGACCCTATCAAGTGAAAGAAGTGCTTTAGAAAGCAGGCTGGGCAGAAGATTGATCCTGCTGTGTTGAAGAAAATTCAAATGTTTCTTGACCTGTGAGCACCAAGGCCTCTGAAGTTAACTCCCATAATTCCAATATATCATATGACTTGATTTACTGCTCCTCCATATGGTATCTATGATGAAGGATGAAAGTAGTTAGATAACGTTAAAGGAGCCCCTCCAAAGGTGTTGGTAGAACAGGAGTCAGGAGGGGTCCATCTGTTCATCTCTAAATCAGACTCAATAATTCTTTTTTTTTTTTTTCCCGAGACAGAGTCTCACTTTGTCACCCAGGCTGGAGTGCAGTGACACAATCTCAGCTCACTGCAACCTCTGCCTCCCAGGTTCAAGCGATTCTCGTGCCTCAGCCTCTTAAGTAGCTGGGATTAGAGGCATGAGCCACCACGCCCAACTAATTTTTGTATTTTTAGTAGAGATGGGGTTTCACCATGTTGCACAGGCTGGTCTCCAACTCCTGACCTCAGGTGATCTACCCGCCTTGGCCTTCTAAAGTGCTAGGATTGCAGGCGGGAGCCACTGTGCCCAGCCCAGACTCAATAATTCTTAATCTGACTTTGTATCAGAGTCTCCTGGAGAGTTTTCAAAATATCAGTGCCCCAGCCCTACTCCCAGAGATTCTGACTTAATTAGTCTGGGTTGGAACTGAGCATCTGTATTATATTTTAAAGTTATCCAAAGGAGTCTAATATGCAAGAAGTTTTGAGACATGCAGGATCAGACCAATCTTACCAGCAAGACTCTGGGCAGTAGAATAGGGAACCTCTAGCCCCACCCCCTTCCTTGGGCCTCATGCTCCCACATAGCTTCACATCCCCAAAACAGAAATTGGAAGACCCAATACAGAGGGCTTAGGAATATGCCACTCCAATCCAAATAGTAAAACCACTGCCATAAATAAGTTGCTGCCAGGGAATATTGTCCCAAAGCACTGAAGGAACCTGCTCTGAGGCTTGCGGGACCCCCGGTAGATCTCAGTATCTTTCTCAGAAGAAAAAGAATAAAACGCTCACTTTGGGGAGCAGCAAATACATCCATTTCAGACAGTGTTAAATTAAAAACAAAGGACAAGGGCAATTTAATTCACATTTTGTGTGGGCTTATACATTAGTAGTGTCCTAGAAATGCATCCGGTGTTTCTGCTCATGAAAACAGGGAAGCAAATTTTTTTTTGCAATATTATTTCATTCCCTGTCCCTTCTGATAGATATCAGTACCTGAATACAGAGTGTACTTATTTGGCCCGTATTTTAATGAGTAATTTAATTTGATGAGTCAGAGTTTTGGTTTTTGCAGCCAAGAAATATGATCAGTGTGCATCCATAATTCTTTTTAATCTTAGAAATCACTGTTGTTTCCATGGAATCAGTTAAATTGATAAATATTAAATCTGACTTCTGCTTGTACACATGGAGGCAAAATGGCAGAAAAGAAAGATTAGTGGTGATAGAGTGATTTTGTGCCAAACAAAATATTTATACTGAAAGATCACAATCCTGGCCCTACCTGCCTCTTGCCACCCTCTCCCCAACCACCGCCGCCATATGACTTAAAGTGGGACCAGCGTGTTACCTAAAATTGCACTTAGAAGATGATTTATCAGTCAAATAGAAACTAGTGGTCGCTAAGAGAAATTCAATTTTGGAACCCTCTTTTGTTGAAGAAAACTGCCAATGTAAATATGTGAAGCTAGGAAGGAAAAGATCAAAGGCACACAAAGGAGGCTGGAGGAGGAGATCATTAGAGTGTTCAGTAATGCCATGGAATGATTCATGCTTGCCTAGAGGTACCAAGAGCTTCCTGGAGGCTGCTAATACCACCTCAGAACCTTGGTAGTAGTCAATGCTGTATTGATCAAGAAGGAATTAAAAACAAAATCAAACAAACAAAGGAAGGTTTGATACACAAGTGAACTTTCAAAAAAAAGTCTCATAAACAGAAGAATCTTCAGAAGAGGCAAAACTGTTGAATAGTGCAAAATTTTTCATTGATTCTTTCATTTCGTTCAACAAATATTTGTTGGATGCTACATGTCAGGCACTGTTTTCAACTCTAGGGACACAACTGCTTTTCATCAGTATTGACAGACTTTCATCTCAAGAGATGATCCAGAGTCAGGAAAAGGTTTTTCCTCTGGTACATTTCATTTCCCTTGGCCTCAGTAGGACTTCCTGCTAAGTCAACTGTTACTCTGATGTGGCTCTACAAATTTTCTGCAAGATGGCGCTTGTTACAGAGAAGGAGAGCATGTGTATAATGCTGCAGCTGATGGTAAAAGAATGTGGACCAGCACCCAAGACAGCTGATATTAAGTATACAGGAAAAAGTAGCAGCAGTGTTAGCATGCACTCTGTAATGTATCAAGTTAAAGTAATCATTTTAGGATTGCAATGTATTCTTCTAGAACCCAAAGCAAGCCATCCCTGTAGTGCATGCCTCTGAGGGGTACTGAAGAGGATATTCTACTTGATGTCAGCATCAAATACAAGGAGGATCAATCTCAGAGTGAAGCACTTGCTGAAATCAATCTTAAACAATGACATTTAGACAGAGCCAGCTTCTAAGATGACAGCGAAGAAATAATTGCTACAAAAAGAAATTTATAGATTAAGGGGATTCCCCTAAATGACCTATGGCTGAAGAAGCCCACTATTTGAAGTTATCTTGCTCATTAGTTTACTTCTGCATTATCTCTCTGCTCCCTGCTTCCTCCATATAGGCAGGTGCCTTGTCTTATTCATGAATACTTAGTTCAAGTTGCCTGATACGAATTTTATCAAGTATGTTATGACTGCTAAGAAAAACTGAAGATGTAGGTGATACAAACCTGGAAAAGACATTAGACTCCACATCCTAAAGTTCCCAACTTAGTGGAATGACCAGCTGAACTGAAAAGGTGACATTTAAGAAGTATAAAGATGAAATCTATCATTCGAGCTGCAATTACCACCTGCACAAGGGCAGGATGGGGGAGACTTGGTTTAACAGGAACACCTGTAAAACACTTACGGGATTTAGGTGGCAATAAACTCAGTAACACGTCAACAGTATGAAAAGCAAATGTCCAACATCATTACTAGAAGTGAGTTTCCCATTACAGTCAATTGATTCTGAACAAGGGTGACAAGACAATTCAAGAATTGTCTTTTTAACATCATTTAATTTTTCAAATGATGCTGCGATAAGTGGATAACTCCACGCAAAGGAATGAAGTTAAACCCCTACTTCAGGCTGGGTGCGGTGGCTCACGCCTGTAATCTCAGCACTTTGGGAGCCCAGGCAGGTGAATCACCTGAGGTCAGGAGTTGGAGACCAGCCTGACCAAAATGGTGAAACCCCATCTCTACTGAAAATCCAAAAAAATTAGCCGGGTGTGGTGGTGGGTGCCTGTAATCGCAGCTACTCGGGAGGCTGAGGCAGGAAAATCCCTTGAACTCAGGAGGTGGACGTTGCAGTGAGCCGAGGTCACGCCATTGCACTCCAGCCTGGGCAACAAGAGGAAAATTCTATCTCAAAAAACCAAACCAAAACTAACAAACAAACAAAAAACCCTACTTCAACCTCTACAAAAATTAACTCAAAATGGATTAAAGACCTAATTATCTTTTTTTTTCATTGTTCTATCTTTTCTTTACTTTCTTTTTTTTTTTTTTTTTTTTTTTGAGATATGAGTTTTGCTTGCTCTTGTTGCCCAGGCTGGAGTGCAATGGCGTGATCTCAGCTCACTGCAACCTCTGCCTGCCGGATTCAAGCAATTCACCTGCCTCAGCCTCTCAAGTAGCTGGGATTACAGGCATGTGCCACCATGCCTGGCTAATTTTGTATTTTCAGTGGAGACGGGGTTTCTCCATGTTGGTCAGGCTGGTCTCGAACTCCCAATCTCAGGTGACCCACCCACCTCCAACTCCCAAAGTGCTGGGATTATAGGCGTGAGCCACCATGCCCAGCCTAAAGACCTAAATTTAAGATGTAAACTATGAAACTCTTAGAAGAAAATATAGGAGTAAATTTCATGACCTTGGATTTGGCAATGGTTTCTTAGATATGACGCCAAAAGCACAAGTGACAAAAGAGTAAATAGATAAATTGGACTTCATAAAAACTAAAGACTTTAGTGCTACAAAGAACGCTATCAAGAAAGTAAAACGATAGCCCAAAGAATGAGAGAAAGTATTTGAAATCATACATAAGGATATAGTATCTAGAATATGTAAAAGCTCTTACCACTCAATAATAAAAAGACAACCAAATTTTAAAATGGGCAAAGAAGAGGGGATGCGGGGGGGACTTGTTAAAGGATACAAATTACAGCTAGATAGAATAAGTTCTAGTTCTATAGCACTGTGGGATGACTCTAGTTAACATTAATATATAGTTCAAATAGCTAGAAGGAGGATATTGAATGTTTCAACACAAAGAAATGATACATGTTTGAGATGATGGACATGCTAATTACCCTGATCTGATCACTATATATTGTGTATCAAATCATCACTGTGTATCCCATATATACAATTATTATATGTCAATTTTTTTAAAGTAAAAATGTTGAGAAAATGGGCAAGGGACTTGTGTAGGCATTTTTCCATGGAAGATATACAAATGGAAAAGAAGTACACATAAAAAGATGCTCAGCATCTTTAGTTATCAGGGCAATGCAAATCCAAATGACTTCATACCCACTATGTTGGCTGTGAAAAAAAAAAAAAAAAAAAAAAGATGTACAATAGCAAGTGTCAGAGAGGATGTGGAGGAACTGAAACTCTTGTGCATTGCCAGTGGAATTGTAACAGTGTGCAGTCACTGTTTAATCTCAAAAGGTTAAACAGGGAGTTACCATATGTCCCATCAATTCCACTCTTAAGTATATACCCAAGAGAACTAAAAATACATGTCCACACAAAACCTCATATATGAATATTCATAAAAGCATTATTCATTATTCCAAAAATTTAGAAACAACGCAAATGTCCATCAGCTGATGAATGGATAAACAGAATGTGACACACCCATACAACAGATATTATTTAGCAATATGAGAAATGAAATACTGATACATGCTACAACAGAGATCAACCTTGAAAACATGGTTAAGTGAAAGAAAGCAGTCCCAGAATGTTACATGTTGTATGAATTCATTTATATAAACTATCTAGAATAGGCAAATCTATTGAGACTGAAGCATCCTAGTCCTTCCAATGTCAGTGACATTTCTGTTGAAGAGGAATCAGAATTGCTCTCTGTCATCCTGAAACACTGTACTACAGAAGGAAAAGACTGAAGTTGCTTCAACCTTCTAAGCATTGAATTGTCTGAAAGAAGAGGCTCCCTCCAGGGATGATGAGTTCCTCACTGTGAAAGCAAAATGCAGTGTTCATCTAGGGAGGATGCAGTGGAAGGTGTCAGTGGCTTCAGGTGACAGGTTGGTCTAGCTGACCCTGAGATCGTTTTTCTAACAGTGGATTCTATCATTTAATCCCGGGAAATGCTTCTGGGTTGTAACTGATCACTCAGATCTCATATGCCTTAAACTTGGTGATACTTTTTTTAAATTCATTACCTCGCATTTTCCCACATTAAAACACACCAACATTCTATCTATTTAGTATAATCTTAAAATATCTTCTGAAATCTATCCTCATCAGTTAAGAGGTCAGGATCATCAGCAGATCCAAACATTTTCCTGTGCCCTGCTCCAACACGTTTATAAAATGATCCTAAGCAGCAGTTCTACAGGAACTCAGTTGTTGACATGTCTCTGGGGAGACGTGCCCATTCATTTCCACTTCCCCCCCATCTCTAAACTGGTTATTTATGAAAGGTTCCTTCAATTTCATGCTAATTCCCTTTTTTAAAAAATAGTCTATAAGATTGAGCCTGTCTTTGTCTGGTTTATATTGCTGTAACAGAATACCTGGGTATTTACAAACAATAGAATTTTATTTGGCTTACAGTTTTGGAGGCTGGGAAGTCCAAGATGGAGGGGCTGTATCTGGTGAGGGCCTTGTTGCTGTGTCATAAAGTGCCAGAAAGCATCACATGGTTAGAGAGTACACAAGAGAGGAAGGGAATGGGGCTGAACTCATCCTTTGTATCAGGAACCCACTTCTGGGATAACTAACCCACTCTCACAATAACAGCATTAATCCATTCCTGAGGGCTGAGCCCTCATGACCCAATCACCTCTTAGAGGTCCCACCTCCCAACATTGTTGCATTGGGAATTAAGTTTCCAACACATGGACTTTGTGGGGAGCAAATTCGAACCATAGTGGAGCATTTATTAAAGGCATTTTTAAAGACTAAAGAGATCACCTTCAAGGTACAATTCACAATTTGAATTGCTTTGGGTGTTGTTTGTGGTCTGTCCTGCTAGATACTATAGTTATGCATCCATAGGGGTGGGGTGCTGTGAGCCATTACCTTCACTGCTTCCCCTTTACCCACATGCATATTTATATCCTCAAAATTGTAAGAGATGAATCAGGCATAATTCGCTTTTATGGAAGTCATGTAGTTCACTTAGTGTTTTGCGGCCCCACCCTTTTAACTTCTCCAGCATATAAAGTAAAAAATCTGAGCCTCAGTAGTTGATAGTTTCTCCTGTCCCCTGGAAAACCTTATAAAACAATCACACTGGTGTTCTGCCTTTTATCACAGGACCTTTAAAGACAGGTTATGTATTTTGAGCTCCACAGGTACTCCCTCGAGTTTCTTTCAAGCGGTGAGTCTTTAACCTGCTGGAGGTTATGGATCAATTTCAAAGAATCTGTCAAACCACTGAAATAATATACAAAATTTTTTTTGCATGTATCTATAGATTTTCCTTTCCTGATACAGGTTACCCCTGACCTCCCATTTATAGTGGGTTTGTCTATTCTTAGTGGATGTGACAAAAACATCACTAACCCCAATATCCATGAAACTGCTACCATTTGCCACTATTGACTCCTCTTGCCACTGCTGCTACTATCAGAATCATCACTGCCATTGGGACTGTTGTCAGTGTCCATTTTCCCTGTGACTACTTAGCTATAGCCTCTGATATCTGTCACTGGAAGGCTAGAATATACAGAACTGTTGAACCAATTATGGCTGGAAGTACAGTAGGAACCACCATAGGAGGGTGTCAGCAAGCACTATGTTAGCCTAGGCCTGAGATTCATGTGCCTATTTGCAGTGCCACAGTATACCCCAAGCTCACCCAGGTGGGCCTCCTGCTGCCAAGCTGGCCTCCAGCTTTTGGTATTCCTGTATGCCAGAAGAATTAGCCCTGTGCTAAACTGCACCTCACATGTCTGGTACCCTCTCTGCTTGCCTAATTCTTGCCAACCTCCATCCCCAGTATACTGGGTAAAAACATTGTCTTATTCAACCTAAGAAAGCTGATTGCAAACAAATATAAAATAAAAACAAAAAACCACTGTCTTAGTCTGCTTAGGCTACTATAACAAAATATCAGACTTGTGGCTTAAACAACAGATATTTATTTCTCACAGTTCTGGAGGTGGGGAAGTCCACAATCAAGGTCCTGGCAGATTCAGTTTTTGGTTGAAGGTCCTCTTCCTGGCTTGCACATAGCCACCTTTTGCTGTGGCCTCACACGGTAGAGAGAGGAGGCTCTGGTGTCTCTTCCTCTTATAAGACAGAAATGCTATCCTGGGGCCTCTACCCTCATGACCTCATCGAAACCTAACTACCTCCCAAAGACTTCATCTCCAAATACTATCATGTCGAGGGGTAGGGCCTCAACATGTGAATCTTGGGGAGATGTAATCACCGTCATAACGCATACATACTGTAGGGCCCAACTGCCTGGGTGGAAATCCAAACCCCACCACTTACTTCACTTTACCTTTCTGTGGCTGTTTCCTCATCCCTAAAAAAATGGAGAGAGTAATATTGACCTCATAGACTTATGAGGAGTAACTGAGTTAATGAATATACAGGCTGAACAGTGGTTGACAAATGGGAAATGCTGCATGAATGTTTACTATTGTGATTTATTTAAAGAGGTTGATTATACCCTGGGTTTGACCTGGTAGGACCGTAACCTAAACAAATTAATAAGAGTAACTCTTGGGCAAATATTGGACTGGCTCTCAAACAGTTCTGGAAGACAGGAGATAGGAAGTCACCCCAGAGGCTTTATTTAACCTGACCATCTTTTTCCCCTTTACCATAACGGCAAGTGCCACCCGGCTGGGTAGGAAAAGCACATAAGCAGACAACTGGTCCTCAGGGAAGCTGGCAAAGATGTCTAGCCCAGGGATTTTGGAGCTTTGTTTGTAAGATACGAGATCCTAGGGACAAAACTACATAATCACCAAAAGGAAATAGCACTCATGGAGGGGATGGAAGTGCACCCCTGAGATCTTACAAGCAAAGCTGCTGCTGTGGGGAGCATGGTGGTGGACAGCCTCCTGCTGCTGCTGCTGCTGCTGCAGATCCATGGCAGCCACCGAGGCCATCCTCCCTGGGGCTCCTCCTCTCCAAGGTCCTAGCACAGTAGAGCAGGCTATCCTGCCTGACACAGACTCCTGTAATGGGCAACCTTTCCTCAGGATGCCCCATTGCCTTGGGCTGACACTTTCTTAGAACTGCTCCAAAGTTCTTCCCACCCAATCCTTCCTTTCTCCCAGGGGTCAAACCTGCCTGGTGGTCTGGCTGGCTCTCCCTGCCTTCTCCGGCTGTCACCCCACCATCCTTCATAGGCATCTTCCCCAGTTAAGTCCTTTATAGAACTGATGCTGTCTTGGTGTCTGCTTCTTGGAAGAGTCAAACTGACATGCCATTACTGCTTTTTTTTTTTTTTTTTGTGAGATGGAGTGTCACACTGTTGCCCAGGCTGGAGTGCAGTGGTGCCATCTCGGCTCATTGCAAGCTCCACCTCCCAGGTTCATGCCATTCTCCTGCCTCAGCCTTCCGAGTAGCGAGGACTACAGGTGCCTGCCACCACGCCTGGCTAATTTTTTGTATTTTTAGTAAAAACAGGGTTTCACCATGTTAGCCAGGATAGTCTTGATCTCCTGACCTCGTGATCTGCCTGCTTTGGCCTCTCAAAGTGCTGGGATTACAGACGTGAGCCACCACGCCTGGCCTGAACTTTTGGAAGTTTTTCCTACTTACACAGGAAATCAGGTGCTTATTTCTGTCTGTGGTAGATGAACCTTCAAAGAAATAACATACCAAGTAGGAAAAGAAACGTTAATGTTAGTAATGTGTCATATTGGGAATGCTTTTTTCTCTATATTTTATAATAATTTTAGTTGGCTCATTTTCCCATCAAATTTCAAGTAAATCCCAGTTCTGTAGTCTATGTGCTTGCTAACTCCTTATCATAAGCTCATGGGTTCGCTTGAAGTATGTGGAAGGTTGATTTTAATCAGCCTTCCTAATAATTCAAAACTAAAAAAAAAAAAAGGAAAGAAGACAGATAGCCACTGAGCTCTTGACTAATAGAGGCCTATTAGTATTTGAAATATTTAGAACTTCATAATAGTGTAGAACTGGAAGATAGATTGAATAATTCCAACATAGTTGAATCAACATGCTATTACAGTAAGGTTGCCTATAAACTGCTGCTACACAAGTATGACAACCTAAATGAGCTAAAAGTTATTAGCAGAGGTGAAAATTATGATTTATACCTGATAACTATACAATCATTTTTAGCAATGCTTTCCACATTAAATATTAATTCCAGCATCCTAGGCTTATAAGCCATGTATATTGTTTTTAGGAGAAATGTTAAATAGTAGCTGCAATACTTTGCCTTCTCTGGACTGTGGACTTCACTTGGCTTTTGCCTAAGCCCTGTTTGGCATTACTAACCTGTATTCATCCACCTCCTATTACAGGAAATTGGATATGCCCTGGCCAGTAGCCACCCAGCCATGTTACTGATCTGCTGTTATGCCCAGTGGTAACCTTTGCATTGTGTTTCTAGCTGTATCAGATTCTTCTGCTCATTCCTTTGGGGAAGTCATGTTCCTTGGGCATGGAGTATACACATCTATGTGTGCAATTGTCCAGCCTGTGGATATTCAGTAAATAGATTTGATTTCATAGTGCTTAGATAGTTCTATTATGAACAAATGTTTTAAATGATAGAATTACCATTTTCTAGGGACAGGATACCTATATTGAAAGTTCAAATTGATCAGTCATCAAATAAAAGCTGTATGAACTGAACAGAAACATATATTGGTAACACAATTAAAATATAAATAAAAGGACACAGGAAATAGAGCCAGTAATGTTACGTGTGTATGAGAATCCTCCAGAGGGCAACATAGGTGCTTCCACCCATTTCCCCAAATTTGGACATTCCAAGTGTCTTATGGAGAGCATTGACAAGCTTTGGAGCAAGGAATTCTGCCTAAAGCAATACTTTGTACATTGTAGGTATTACTGAATTGAGGCCTGCTTAAATAATATTATTGAAGATTATCCTTAGTAATATACACACCCTAGAAAAGAGAACCATTATCTGGCTCATTGATTGAAACAATCGAATTTAAATGAGGACAAACCGGTTCACTTCTGGCCTGTGAAACAAGAGATAAATAGTATTTGAATTAGCACAAATACAGGCTGAACTATATGAAATTGCCATTTTATAGACAAAAGATTAATGAAGACTCACAATTTCATATGGTTCAACCTAATAACATAGAACAGATGTCAGTATAGAGATTAGAGTTTGAGTATATGAATTGAATTGAAATTTAATTATTCAAAACATTTTAGGTATATTATAAGAATACTATTTAAAGAAAACCCACAGAGATCCTTTTGAAAGCAAAACACTCTTTTTTAAATGAGTAGTTGGCCTATAATCCATATATTATGTTCTCATTAACGTGGACCCACCCCTATATATAAAGGAAATACTTTTCATTATAACATAATTTTAGATGTGTGACCTAAAAGGAATTGCTCTTAGCTCACATATATATTTCAATTATAGGAAATTACATGTTTGTCTTAAATTAAAAACAAAGTGATAGAGATGATCATGCAAACAGCATTAGTCTGTAGTATGAAGACCCCATTGCGCCTCTGAAGAAGACAGGCCCGGCTGACTGGCCAAGTACTGTTAGAAAGTTACCAAAGTCTCCATGTTTATAAAATGGCGGAGTGACATAACCCACAGTGGCAGTTTAAAATAGTGTATACATGTCATGAATGCTCAATAAATACTAGCTATTAGGAGAAAGAAGATGCAATTTTTTTAAAAAGATGACAATTTTTTTTCTCTTTGAAACTAAATCTGGAACTTAAGCAGCTTAAAAGGGGATTGATTCAGTGGTCTATGTCACACATCAGTTTGTCCCTCTCTTCACAGTGTAAGACAGTGGAGGTATCAGCCCTGTCCCAGGTGTATCCAGAAGTGGCTGAAATCTGCAAGCAGGTCCCAGACAGACTGAAGGTGAAATAAACCAAAATTTAAAGTTATAATGAAAAACTGAATAACTCTCAGCCTAAAGCATCTCAGCAAATTAGCCCACTTGGCTTGAGCCTTTCATTTCTCTACCCAAGTAGAGCAACTACTCCTGAAGGGCAAGGCCATTACCCAGAGCCCGGGCCCCACTGCCTTTGCAGCACACAAGCAAGGATGGCTCCACAGCTGCTCTCTGAGGGGAGAAACATTCTCCCCTTGCTCCTGGGAAACCTAATGGGGTGGCTCTGTTAGGAATGATGTGAGTCTTCTCTCTTGGAAAAAACAAAAGTAAAATAGCTACAACTGTCACTTCTAGCCCATGTTTCAGTCTGTTGCCAACATAATAATGATACTATTTCAGGTAAGAGAAGCAGCAGAAATAAGAAGTGTGGTCTTTTTAAATCTGTTTTTTCTTAAAAAAAAAAAAAAAAACGAAAAAAATCACCTTATTTTTCTTGCATTGTCAAATAAGAAAATACTGGATTTGTTTTCTCCCAACTGCTCTCATGATATAACTGTTATCACCATGAAAATGTAGCTGGAAGTTCTTTACATTATTGGGGCTTAAGTGGATTTGAGGATCCAAGCAATAACATACTTAACCCCATCAGTAAGCCTGGAGTGACTCAAAGTGGACACAGACGTAAGAGTGAGAGGTGCAACTTTGATTAGTTTTCTTCTTGAGAATAACCGTGACATTTATCAGGCAGACCGTTAACCTGAGAATGTCCCAAATGACACAGGGCACTTCAACCCCATTAGCCTGGGCCCTGCCACCCCTGCACATACGACAGGCTCTGCTGGATGAGGTGCTCCCCAGGACCCCAGGAGTGACTGGTTGACAGCCTGCACAGACAGCAGCCCAGCTAAATGCACCACAGCCAGCAGCTTCCTGAAACAATCAAGAGCCCTTTCCAGAGTTTGATAACCTTTCTTTGGCCATGACTGAGGAGCAAGCTCATACTTAGTGGGGTACAGAGAAGCAAGCAAGGACTTTGCCATCCCAGGGAGCCAGAAGAAAGAGGCTGGCTGCCCTGGGCAGGAGACAGGGTCTCGGGCACAGCCACCTCCCACTCCCTGATCTCCTCCTCCATGCACAGAGCACACACAAGTCCACACAGAGGCACTGACCCACACAGACACGGAGACCAACACACACACACACACACAGATACATATACAGATACAGGACCAAGATACACACACAGACACACACACAGGACACCAACCCACATAGATACAAACGCAGAAATACACATATACACACACAGAGGACCCAGACACACATAGCTCTGCACACAGAGACACACCCAGAACATCAACCCACATGAACACACAGACACACATACACAAAGGACCAAGACACACACATACACACAAGGCCCATTCACACAGCTATGCAGAGACACACACCCAGGACACCAACCCACACAGACATAGACAGATATATACACACCCATACACAAAGACACACAAAACACACACTATCCAAATAAATTCAGGAATTTGCTGTGTTCCCTCTGGTCTTTTTTCATCACATGCAGCCGCAGTGGCAGTCCCAGAAGGGAGCTCTGAGAATTCAGGGGTAAACACTCAGGCTCTCCCACTGCACTCCCTCAACACACTTCTGACACCAAATGTGTGGGAGTTTCCCCCATACATCAAGCAAGCAACCAGTTCTACAGGAGAGTGTCCTCCAGTTCAAATGTGACACTGTCTACCTGAAGAAGTGTCAGTCCCACAAGAATTCCCCACTTGTGATGCCAATCCCAAGCCCCAGGTTGCTTCAGGTTGTTTTACTGTGCTTCTGACCAACTGGCTATAAATCAGGGTTCCCAGGACACCCTCCTCGGGTTTGATTAATTTGCTAGAGCTGCTCATAGAAGTCAGAGAAACTGACTTACATTTACCGGTTTATTATGAAGGTTATTATAAAGGATACAGATGAGGAGATGTGTAGGGCACAGCTTGGGGGAAGGCGTGTGGCGTTTCTCTGCCCTTCTTGGGCTCACCACCCCCTGGGAACCTCCACATGTCCCACTGTCTGGAAGCTCTCCAAACCCTGTCCTTTTGGGTTTTATGGAGGCTTTGTATGTAGGCATGATTTATTAAATCATTGGCCACTGGTGATCAGCCCTTTCCCCCCACCACCCCCAGAGGTTGGGGTGGGGGACGGTGCCCGAAAGTCCCGCCCTCTAATCCTGCCTTGGACTTTCCTGTGACCAGCACCATCCAGAAGCGACCTAGAAGCTGCCAGCCACCAGTCGTCTCGTTAGCACACAAAAAGACACCTATCACTGGAAATTCCAAGGATTTTAGGAGTTGTACAGCAGGAAACAGGGATGGAGGAAAACAAAATATCTGTTTCACAATATCACATGCACACAGAGGGCTTTCTGTTAGTTTAAGACTGGCCTTGTGACTCCTGGGAGAAAATGTTGGCTGCAATCAAAAGCGCTAAACCTACAAAGCAAAAAGGCCATCAAGGAATGTTGGAGATGCCTCCCTGAGCTGTGCTTTGCAGCCTGCTCACATCAAGAAGTCCAGCTAATCACACAGAATTGTTTTCAGGGGATTTGAAACTTATTATTTAATAATGTTATTGCTGACATTCTAGAGTTCACTGATGTGTCTATGAGCTTTTGTGAATATAGAAGAATTATCACAGACACTGGAACAAAATCCATTTTGCCAACAATTTTTAGGGCCAGTAAAAAGAAAAAAAAAAATCCTATGAATGATTTATTTAATACTTGAATTTGTGAGGAATTGTCTTCCACAAGAGGAAACAAATAAATCACCAGGTCTAACAAGATGAGAGAGAGTGAGCAGAGGACAACTGCAGAAGTTTTTTAGATACATGTTCTGTGCTTCCCCCTGCCACTCCTCCAGGACTGTCACCATCCTTACTTAATGCTAATTTGTCCACAAAACCTTGATTATGAACTTACCCCAAGGCTGGGCATAGTGGCTCATGCCTGTTATCCCAGCACTTTGGGAGGCTGAAGCAGGAGGATCACTTGAGTCCAGGAGTTTGAGACCAGCCTGGGCAACATAGTGAGACCCCCGTCTCTACAAAAACTTGAAAAATTAGCCGGGCGTGGTGGCGTTTGCCTGTAGTCCCAGCCACTCAGGAGGCTGAGGCAGAAGGATCATTTGAGCCCTGGAGGTGGAAGCTACAGTGAGCCATGAGCGCATCACTGCACGCCAGGCTGGGTGACGGGGCAAGACCCTGCCTCAACAAACAAAAACAAAAGTTACCCTAAGCAAGGGTTTGTGCTAGAAGTTGAGAACAAAAAGATGCAAAACTAAGCCCTGATCTTCGCAGTGGGGAGGTGGAGGGAGCACATGCAGTCCAACAGCACAGCAGTCTGACCCTCGGCAGGTGGAAGGCGGCTTCCAGGAGCGGGATGGAGATGAATACTAAGGGTGAGTAGAAGCAGGCCAGCGCAGGAAGAGAAGAAAGCTTGTTCCAAGCAGAGGGCACAGCTTATTCACAGGTATGGAGAGGAGAAAGTGAGTCTTCTCACGGAGAATTTTCATGAGTTGGAAGAGCTGCCCTTCAGAGGATTTGTCATGATGGGACCAAGCTTTCCAACCTCAGCTGAGCCTCAGTTGCTGCTTGACAGACTTTTGGTGTCCTGCTCCATTTTCTCTCCCAGTACTCATAACAGCAATTCCAAACCTTCAGCACGGCAATGTCCTCTCCACTCTCCACAGAGAAACTTACCTGCTTCTGAGGAGAGGCCTCCAGAGAGAAGCATCGACTTCCCGAGCCCCACACCTACAAGCGTGCTTGCACCCAGCCCATCTTTGTTCTCCTCACTCCGGGTAGAAGGGGTGGTTGTTCCTCCTTTTGTCTAAAGCTACTTCCATTGCAGCCCAGGACCCTCGTCATGCTGCCCCAGTAAAGACCTTGTCCATTCCTCATCCCTTCTTTCCTGTATCTTCAACCTCTTCATCCCTAGTAGCTCCTTCCTATCAGCATTTCAATATGCTAGAGTTCCTTTCATCTGAAGAACAGACAGGAAAACTCTCTAACTTCTCAAAGAACCACGTTTCCCTTCCCTTCATGGCCAAGTGTCTTTAAGAGTCCTCTACAATGACTGCCTCTAATTTCTCAACCTCCCAGTTTCCATCCACCCTGCAACCCACAGCAGTCCACTTCCACTCCTGCTAGAGTCTCCACCTACTTCCTTGCTGCTAAGTTCAAGGGAATTAAGTTAAATTCCCTGTCTGTCCTCATCTGGCTTGATCTCTACATCACTTAATGCTGTTAACCTGTTCTTCCTGAAATTCTCTTCCCTCTTGTATCTGTAATCACTTGACTCCTCTCCTCATTTCTTTCCTACCTCTCTGTCTGGTCCTGTTTGGCCCCTTTCATGTAAGTGGGGAGAAAACAGAAGCCTATTAATAGAGAAGGGCCAGTGGGAACAGGAGAGAGGAGGTCTTGTTGAAGGAGGATAAAGACAGCACAGGTAGAGGCAGTGGCTTCAAAAAGCAAAACACCATGCTAACCTCCTTCTGAGACTGAAGCAAGAAGGTAAGAAAGGCAGAATGTGACAAAGGTCATGCCTAGAGGCCTCACTTCTCTGTATAATCTAGAAGGAAAGGGCGTCTGCTGCTTGGGTTGGCAGGAGCTGAGCCTTGCAGAGAGACGTGAAGATAAGGCAGAATCCTGGCTAGAAGCAGGCAGGTGTGAGCGAAGGCGGGTGAAGGGCCTGCTGAGGTCACGTGCAGGTAGGGTGCATGCCGAGGATGGATCCGGCCGGCAGAGTCATTCGCTGTTTCCCATCAGCACTGAACGCCCTGGGGTGGGACAGTAAAGAGCAGCCCAGGAGGATTCAGCCAGGGTTTGGTTCTTCTGGGCCAGTGGAGCAGAAGGCTCGCAAGGCCAGGGATTCAGGGATGCTGATAAAGGGAGCACCCCACTGAGCCACCAGTGGACCTGGCGGAAGGGAAGCAGTAGCCAGAAGTAAGCTATTCTAGGTCAGAAGTACTAGCCTCTACTGCCTGGGAGGAAAGGAGAAATCCAGAGACTGGCTGTCCCTGGGAGATGGAGGAGCAGATGCGGTGACAGAGAGTGGAGCTAGACAGAAAAGGGGAGGGGGGAGTTGAAGTGGGGCGATGGCAGGTGACCGCCAAAATCCAGGTGTGTGTTCATGCTGTGTTCTTGTTTAAATTCGTATTATGGAAGTTTCAAATCTACACAGATATAGAGAGAGTGGTCTGATGATTCCTTCAGTACCCATTCCCTGGCTTCAACAGTTGTCAACATTTTGTCCATCTTACTTCATCTAATCATCCCCAACTCACACTTTTGAGGAGGGGGTTATGGAAGGCTGCAGCATATTCATGCAAATCCAAGATTTCATATTATTTCACCTATAAATACTTAAATAGGTAAAATTCGGGTTTTTAACCTGAGAGTGGTTGACTGAAATAACAGTTTTAGGCCAGGCGCAGTGGCTCAAGCCTGTAATCCCAGCACTTTGGGAGGCCGAGACGGGCGGATCATGAGGTCAGGAGATCGAGACCATCCTGGCTAACACGGTGAAACCCCGTCTCTACTAAAAATACAAAAAAAACCAAGCCGGGCGAGGTGGCGGGCGCCTGTAGTCCCAGCTACTTCGGAGGCTGAGGCAGGAGAATGGCGTAAAACTCGGGAGGCGGAGCTTGCAGTGAGCTGAGATCCGGCCACTGCACTCCAGCCCGGGCGACAGAGCAAGACTTCGTCTCAAAAAAATAAAAATAAAAAAAAAATAATGGTTTTAGGTAAAAGAGGAGGAGGATAATAATAACTATTGAGTGTTTAGTATATGTCAGATATTTTACACATCTTATTTAACTCTTCCAAACCCTCTAAGGTCTGTATTATTGTCATTCCCATTTTACATATGAGGAATCAGAAGTTTTGTGAAGCTGCAAGATTTGCCTAGAAGCACTTAGCTAATAAATGGAGGTTTTGGGGATTAAACTGCAGTCTATCAGACTGCAACGTCTTTTCTCTCCAACTCAGCACTCTGCTGAATGTTGGCTGGGGGCGGTGGGTTAAGGAGACAAAAGTTATGAAGTTAGGATATTGGCTACCTTCAGTACATCTCCTAGGATCATAATTCCAAGCAAGGTAAAAAATAAAGGCTGTAATTTATGTGCCAGAGTGTTTTATGAATATTAGGGGAGAGAGGTCCTGACAGGAAGGTCGATGCCTGAAATAGAAAGAGAGAACAAGATAAGTGCATTGCCTGTGCCTCAAAGAACCAGGAGCTTTTGCATGTGGGTGAAGGGGGATGGTCTCCTAAGGGAGGCAGATGAAAGGCCCACACCCCACCTGACCTCACTGGGGGTAAAGGGATCAGTAACTCCAGTGGAAAGGAGGAGTGGCCTACCAGGGAGAGTCTGGGTATGGTAAAAGGGGAGAGGGCGAGGTCACGCGAGGGTCAATTTGCAATGGAACACAGGGGTCCAGTGGGCAGAGTGAGTGGGGAGAGAAGTTGTAGAAGGTTCATGAGGCAAGAACAGAAAGCGGTAGAAAGAGGGACAGGAGGGAATCTTTTCAAAGTTTAATGGAAATTAAAGCAACTGCCTAGCTTCATGCTACTCAAAGTGTGGACAATGGGACCAGTGCCAGTCTGCAAGCTCTTTGTTAGTCGTTGGGCCAGGTACAGAAATGAAGAGGAAGGGGTGTAGAAATCTTCCACAGGCCATAGTTTTTTTGTATAGTATCGATCCATGACATATTAAAAATGTCTTAAAAATGACCCTTCACCACAGATGGCTTCAGATGTACTGGTATATATTGCCTTATGTATTATGATGTATTCACTCTAATTTTTCCATCTTGTTCAATCCAGGCCACTGAACACTTTATTGCAATAGGCAGCTTTCTAATCTTCCCTTTGATTTTTTTTCTTTTCCATCAATTTTGATGAATACTGACTTCCCTATAGTCTTAAAAGAAATAGAAGCTAAAATTAATTGGGAAGAGTTAACATTTACCACTTTTTCTACAAGATTTCTTTAAAATGGAAATGAAGTTCTGTGCTTTATCATATTTAATAGTTACTGAATCCAGTTTTCCAAACTCTTAGTAAAAGCTTTCTCAGAATTCCAAGATTGGGGATGATTGTGCCTTTCCAGTAAAAGATCTTATTTTCAGATATTATTCCTCATTTTAAGAATATTACAAGTTTTTAAAAGTGACTGAACTTGGTCTAGACAGCAGATTTCAATAGTTGCTAAGGAACTAGATCACTGCTAATCTAAGGAATATATTATTCATTTTTACTTCCATTTGTTACTATAGCACTTTAATTGCCGATAAATGTCTTTTATGGCTCTCCAAGGTGTAAAACATCTCTCCCTTAGCTAGTCACGGGAGACAGTGTTTATATGCATCCTCCAAGCAGGCAGTATTCAGGCACGAAGTGGCTCAAAAGAAGGAAAAGGCTTCTTGCAGCACAAACAATAGCTGGGTTTGTAAGCACAGGCCATAGCTGAGCGCTCAAGGACAGACCAGCCACACCCACCCATGCATGAGACCTGGCCGGGCTGTCTCTGCTGATGCTGTGCACTGCGCTGATTGCCTCTTCGTGTAGTAGATGATGTCATTCTGCAACCTGCTGCCACACAGTCATCAGACAATCAATTCCTCAGATAAAAGATTGGTTGTCAAACCCAAGAAAGTCATTTTCCACACAGCAGCCAAAATGAGCTTTTTGAAAAGCTAATCTGATAGCATCACCCCAACCTTACCCAACCTCTCCCAACCCCACTGCGCTTGAAACACTTCAGTGCTTCCCAGGGCCTTTAAGATAAGGATAAAGCCCTTATAGAGCATGGAACTCTCTCCCTGGACTGCCCATCCCAAGCAGACTGCACTTCGTGTTCAGTCTTCCCTTTCCTTTTTAAAGAAAGCCTTGCCCTGGCTCTTCCACTGCCCAAAAGCTCTTCCATCCTCTGAGGCAACACCCATACTCACTTCCAGTCTCAGCCCTGTTCTCCCGTTAGCTAGAAGTACCTAGGTTGGTCCTCATCCAATCAATAGTACTCTTCCTGGCATTTATCACATTTGTAAGTTTACATTTATTTGTGTGTGTGTTTGATAAAGGTCTAGTTCTCCAATAGACCAGAGCTGAAGAGGATAGAAACTGTTCATTTTTATAAAGACTGTTAATTCTCCTATCTAGCACAGCCCCTAGCACATAGTGCTCCAAGAGTGAGTACTGAAAGCATAAACTCTTAGACATGGAATCCAAACAAGCACTCTAGGCTTTTCTATTTGTGGACAGTCTGGCCAAGACTCATTATGTAATGAGCAGTGTCTTTGCCAAAGCACCGACTGGAAACTCTAGCGAGGGACCAGCAGCTGCTTCTCCATGAGCCAGTTGCCAGCTCTTACAGAGTTATAGCAGTCTTTTCATTATCAAAAATAATATACCTGCCTTACAAAAAGAAAATCCACAACTGCTAGTGCTGGTGCTGAACAAGAAAAGCAAGTGAAGTCATCTAATGCTCTCCTCCCTCATGGGGGACATACACTATGGGTGTAGTCGAGAATTGGAAGGTTAGTAAGAGCTGACATAATATGAATTCTGACTGTGGCTGAGGCTCATGCTGGTGCTCATGTACTTTCTCATTTAACCCCCTCAACAAGTCTATGTTTATCCTTCTTTTACAGATAAGGAAACAGGGAGTTTAAGTAATTTGCCCAAGGTCACACAGGTAGCAATGCAGAGAGTGGATCTGAAGCCACATTATCTAACTCATTGTGGAGCCTACACTCTTAGTCATTACTGTTGCTGCCTCTCCTGGAGAGGTCCAGAACATAGCCTCAGCAGAAATCCAGGAAGGTCCATACTCATAGACTGAATAGTATCTCTGCGTGGAGGGGGCAGTGTCCCTTTTAATGTAATACGGTTGAAATGAGACTTTACTCCACTAAAAACAGCTGAACTGCCTGCCTTCCATTTCCTCACTTTCCTTACATTTCCCATTTTCACTCATTTCTTAAATACAGATTGATTACCTCACTCCCGGGTTCATGAATGTTCCGTTGATTCACTTTGCTTATAGGAATATAACAAACCACTCAGCCTGGCACACACAGCCCCATGGTCTGGCTCAGGCTCTGCCCCCATTTCGACCACATCCCTCACGTAGGACCCTTGAGTGGTCTCCCAGCAAGCCCAGGGCTCACCGGCTTCCTTGATGTGTTTCTCCCGTCTTGAAATCCTGTTCATCCACAGAAGCCAGGTCGGCTTCAGGAACAAATCATGTATAGAGTGACAACGAATACTTCTATCACAGGTTGAGCATCTCTCATTCCAAAATCTGAAATCTGAAGCACTCCAAAGCCCAAAACTCTTTGAGCACCAACATGACACCACAAGTGGAAAAGTCCACACCTGACCTCATGCAGCAAGTCACAGTCATACAACACAGTTTGTTCAGCGTCCCCTAGGGTAAAATAAACTTACCTTGGGATATGTGGGTAAGGTGTATATGAAACGTAAATCAATTTTGTGTTTAGACTTGCGTCCCATCCCCAATATCTTACATTATATATATGCAGATATTTCAAAATCAAAGAAATCTGGCCAGGCGCATTGGCTCACGCCTGTAATCCCAGCACTTTGGGAAGCTGAGGGAGGTGGATCACCTGAGGTCAGGAGTTTGAGACCAGCGTGGTCAACATGGTGAAACCCCATCTCTACTGAAAATACAAAAATCAGCTGGGGGTGGTGGCACATGCCTGTAATCCCAGCTACTCTGGAGGGTGAAGCAGGAGAATCGCTTGAACCCGGGAGATGGAGGTTGCAGTGAGGCAAGATAACATCACTGCACTCCAGCCTGGGTGACAGAGCACAAGACTCCATCTCAAAAAAAAAAAAAAAAAAAAAATCTGAAATCCAAAAAAAATCTGAAATCCAAAACTTCTGGTCTCAAACATTCTGGATAAGGAGTACTCAACCTGTATTTTTAAATAATTCCTAATTTAAGTCCCATAGTATTCAAATCTGGCTGGAGGAAAGATTAATTAAAAAGGTAAAAGCCTTTAGTAAACATGATTCTTAAGGTTTTCAATTGTAGATTGAGATTCAAAGTAGGAGAGAATATTTAATATCACCTCTAGTGGTTTGTTTTTTCTCAACAACTCTAAATCTACCAGAAGGGCCTTGCAGTAGTTTTCTCAAAGTGTAACAAATTCTGCTTTGTATATCATCTCTTTGTGTTTAATTACAAGGATTTGAATTTACCAGTTAATCCGTAATTAGATAGTAGTTTACCAAAAGAAATTAAACAAAGATAAAAACAAAAACACAACTTAGCACAAGCCATATCATCTGGTAATGTTTCATGTAGCACGATTAAAATATTCCCTGAGAAATACAGGTAACTGAGTCATTAGTGATGTATTCCTTTTACTTTGTTGTGGTTGTTAGTGATTTCCAGTGCCAGCAGGAAACTTAAAGGAAATCCAAATCCAAAAACTCTCTGATTATACTAATTATTCCTTTTTTCATTCTTGATGCATTCTGTATTGTCATATTTTAAAAAACACATAAATCAGTATTTGAGTTAATTATCAATTAGACCTCTAAAGCAAAATGTTCACCTTAGGTGTGGAAAATCAAAAGAGATACAAAGCAGATTGAGAGAGGGGTGAAAAGGTCCCTGAAACCAAGATGTAGAAGAGGGAAAAAGGTTGTTTAGCAAGTCATTGTAGGAACCCGGGGAGGGGCGAGGGGACCCTCTCCTTACCAAATCATGTCATCCCGCTGTACCAGGTGCACGGGCCTCCTATCCTGGTTTTTAAACCTTTGTTAGTAAGGGAATAAGAGCAGACTGGCCGTTGGAAAGAGAAGTCAGCAGCCCTCCTAATTCAGTCTTGGAAGAGGTGTGGGCAGCAGCCAGCTCAGGTGTCCCCCACTCTGGGTGATCCTGGAGCTGGGCTCTGGGAAGGGCAGATAGTTGGAGGAGCCCCAAGGTAGATTAGTGGATATGCAGCAAGCCCCAGTTTATCCCTTCTGTGACCAGCATTACATGGGGAGATTGAGCCAACAAAACACTCAGAATTACCTGAAGGTGCTTTGCATTCTTTCCCTGGTGCGATTTCAAGAGGCTTTTGTCTGTTTAAGAAAATGGCTTTACCTTTACTCCCAAGTACAGGGATCTTGTAAACTGTGAATACTGTAAAATCTTTAAATGGTATGCCAAATGAATGAACAGTTTTTTCCCCTAAGTGTATGAGGTTGTCTTGAAAACTTCTGTATGGAGTGAATTTCACTGCACTCTTTTTTTTTTTTTTTTTTGAGACGGAGTCTCGCTCTGTCCCCAGGCTGGAGTGCAGTGGCCGGATCTCAGCTCACTGCAAGCTCCGCCTCCCGGGTTTACGCCATTCTCCTGCCTCAGCCTCCCTAGTAGCTGGGCAGGCGCCCGCCACCTCGCCGGGCGAGTTTTTTGTGTTTTTTTAGTAGAGACAGTGTTTCACCGTGTTAGCTAGGATGGTCTCGATCTCCTGACCTCGTGATCCGCCCGTCTCAGTATCCCAAAGTGCTAGGATTACAGGCTTGAGCCACCCATGCCCGGCTACTGTGCACTCTTAAGCTTGCTTTACAGAAGTATTTTAATAGTCATCTCCGAAACAAGTAATTTGTCTTTTGATAGAACAATTTGCTAAGGTGCGTAAGGTGCATAAGGAGCATAAGGTGTTTGAGAAGAATTATTGAAGAAAATTTCAAAGATTTCAGTCTCTTGGTACCTTCGATTGAAAGAATAGGCTTTGTTTAATAATTTAGTATCATGGGTGGACTTCAGAGAGCCAAACTGTAACAATTTTTGTAACTTCATGATGAAATTAATTGAGCAGCTCCCCCCCCATAATTGGAAACTATTTGTTTTTTTCTCCAGTTTAAGAATTTATCTTCCCACTGTTTTGTGAAGCAGTGCTATGAAGTTTCTATCTCTAAGAGTTCATTGCTTTTACAAATCAGGTAGCACACCTGTGAATGAAAGCCACATTTGTCAAAGTGACAATTCATTTGTGGATATGGCTTATTAATCCTCTGTTGGGCTTCTTCAGCTATTCTCTAATTTGAAAATGTTCATCTCTCAGGAGGTGGTACAATTTATTTGATTTTATCGTACAACACAAACTTTTGCCTCTCAATTTTACCTCCTTTATTGAAATAGGCTTAAAAGAAGTTGACTCCAGTCACCATGATCATAATCTTATGAACCTTTATGCAGGGTTAACTGGCCAAAATTAATGAACCAGAGCAACCTCTTCGTCTCAGTGAATGATTGCCAGTGGCTCTTCACTTTAACAACATGGTAACTATTCCCATGACCTACTCTTTTTATAGTAAGTAGTTTTTAAAAAATTTTTTTTAAAGCTCGGGAGCTCAAACACCCCTAGTTGCATTTCTTCTCCAGGCTCTCCCTTCTCAGTAAATGGCTCTAGTTAGTGCTCCAGCCAACACCTGACAGCCTTCCTTGCTCCCTTTTGCTCATCTCCCACATCCAAGTGCATCAGCCAGTCTTGCTGGGTCTCCAGCCACTGTCCCCACCCTAGTCCAAGCTCTCCTGGACTCCTAGTAGTCGTCTCGTAAGTAGCCTCCCTACTTCTATTCTACCTTCCCTAAAATCCATTCTCCATATAGCAGCTCAGCTAATTAATTATATTACAGATATTCATCATATTACTTCACTAGGCCTACTTAAAGCCTCCCAGGGACTTTCCGTTTCACTTAGAATAAAATCAAAACACCTTCCATGGCCACCGGACCCCATCTGACCGGCTCTGCACTGCTCTCCCCTTCTCACACGGTAGGATCAACCTTTAAACATTCCTGCATATTCCCACTGCCATGCCTTTCCACAGGCTGCTGCCTCAGCTTGGGGTGCACTTCCCTGCCCCTCAGGACAGACTCTCCCCCACCTTCACAGTTCACCTCAGACGTCACCACCTCAGAGAAACATCTGGCCACCTTAGATGCAGCCCCCACAGGCAGGCACTGTCACATTAGCCTGTGTATTCACTTCATAGCCCTTGTCACTGTCAGAAATGATTTTGTTCTTTCTAGCTTGTTTGTTTACTGATAAGTGTGTTGCTTCCTGCCATCCTCTAGGCTCCATGAAAGCAAGAACCTTGTCTACCGTTCACCTCATATCACTCATGGCTAGAACAGGGTCTAGCCCACAGCACACTCTCAATGAACAGTTGTTAGATGAAGTATGGGTGATGGAATCCTTGTCTTCCTAATACTGTATGACTTTGAAACACTTCACTTCATGGACTTCAGCTTCCTCATCTGTAAAATAAAGCTAACAGAGCATCGGTTGTTCATGGGGATAAGTTAATAAACGTGTGACAGCATATGGCACCTTGTGTGGCCCACAGCAGATGCAGAGTGAACAGTCACCAATGTCCCTTCCTGTTTTACAGGAAATCTTCAGAGGAACTAGACATGGACAAGGTGACAGCAGCAATGGTACTAACCAGCTTGTCGACTAGCCCTTTGGTTCGAAGTCCTCCCGTGCGGCCAAACGGTAAGCCCAGGATATGGGGCTTAGGGAAGGGCCCCTTGACACCAAGAGCAGGGCTTCTCTTTGAGGCATCTCATTCCTGTCAAATGCTATGAACCACTGACCCTCACCCATTAGCAGGAAGCAAAGGGAAACATGGAAGAAATCGAGGGCCCCAGAGCTGTCAGCTTCTTCTTCATCTTCCCAGGGAGCCCACTGCTTCTTGTTCACCCATCCCTCCGTTCAACTCACGTTTATTGAGCTCCTTTATTTTCTGCCTTGCTAGGACATGTCTTTGCAGTACTTGTGTCCCTCTTTTTCCCAGGTAAATGAAGATTGAGCTAATGAATTATTTTCCCTAGCATTATTTCTGTTTGACTGGGGAGGCAGTTGGATCAAAGAACTCTGAGATTATTTTTTAAAAACATTATCTCAGACTCCTTATATAGATATTATCTATAGATAATAGAATTATCTAGTCCATTCGTTTATTCCATACATATTTATCAGGTACCATGCTAGATGAATTGAATACCTCATTGAAAAAGTATCCACACTCCTAGGTAGTATACTGTCTCTTTGGGGAAGAAAGACCATCAATCATAGCCATATGAATGGCTAGCATTTATTGAGCATTACTATGTGTCAGTAAACAAGTACTATGCTTGCCTTATCTCCTGTAATTCCCACAGCAATTCTATGAGATATTATTATCACTAGTTTACAGATGAGTAAACTAAGGCTCATAGGGATTAACTGGCAGAACTGAAATTCTCCATGTCTTTTTGATTCCAGATTTACTCTCTTAATCATGATATGATTTTGTCTCATATAATCCAACACAATAAATAAGGAGGTCAGGCAGTAGGAGGTGAAGTTGGAGAGACTGGCAGACCTTTCAGGAGGGGTCATTTATGCCTGGCTAGGAATTTGGACTTTATGCTGAGGCTATGGGAGCACCATTAAAGTGATTCTAGCACTGCAAAGTTATGATTAGGTTTATCAACCAAAAGGAAAAGAAAAGACCTTGGTGGTCACAGTGGAGGTGAATAGGACATAATCAAGAAATGTGAAGAATGCAGAATCAAGAGTATTTGGTGCTGGACAGAGAGAGTGAGCAGGAAGGTGGGTCAAGGATGACTTCCAGGCAGTTGGTGTGCTTCAGCAAGGGGAGGACATTCACTGGGGTAGGTGAAAAACACACGGGAAGAGATGTATTGGCAAATGTTTGGTTCAAGAGCTGAAGTTGCTGAAGAAGACAATAGGAAACATGTTTAATAGGCAGTGCCTGAGGATCATTCAAGGGGCAACATCTGGTATAGATTTGGGTATATCTTGGGAGAGAGATCTGGGCTGAAGGTACAGAATTAGAAGGCAACATTTTGAAGCCATGAGAGTAGATGAGGTCACCATGAGAGAGTTATGTAAAAGCAAAGTGAGAAGAGAAGATGGCTAAGGAGGGAAACAGTGAAGCTCACCATCATGCAAGGAATTGGCAGTGGGAAAAGCACCCAGGAAGACCCTGATGGGTGACCAGATAGGTAGAGGAAGACCAGGAGAGTGTGGTTTCATGAAAACCAAGGGAAAAACATGTTTTAAGGAGAAGTATCTGATGCTTCAGAAGGTCATGCATTAAAAAGACTGAATATTGCATCAAGAAGGTGGTCACTGGTGGCTTTGTCAAGAGCACTCCCTATGGAAGAAAGCCAGATTGCAGCTTGCAGTTCACTGAAATGTAATGCACTGAGACCACTGAAAGAGACTTCTGATCAGTGAAAACCTTCTCTCAAAAACCAGCGTGGTCAATTATGAGATTGAGATATGGTTCTCACCCAATTTGGTTTTAGGTGTGAGGTGTTAAAATAAATTCGTTGAACATATATTCAATCCTCACCAAAACTTACTGCAACCCCATTATAAGGGGGAAGGAATGATCAAGATGCTAGGAATTCAAATTAATGTCATGAATCAGTATTGCCCAGCAACATCATGATTCACCAAGCTGGGATAACACCTCTTCTTTTTTTTTTTCTTTTTTTTTCTTTTTTTTCTTTTTTTTTTTTGTTGAGATGGAGTCTTGCTCCATCACCCAGGCTGGAGTGCAGTGGCACTATCTTGGCTCACTGCAACCTCTACCTCCTGGGTTCAAGCTATTGTCATGCCTCAGTCTCCCAAGTAGCTGAGATTACTGGCATGTGCTACCACACCCAGCTAATTTTTGTATTTTTAGTAGGGTTTCACCATGTTGGCCAGGCTGGTCCCGAACTCCTGACATCAGGTGATCCGCCTGCCTCGGCCTCCCAAAGTGCTGGGATTACAGGCGGGAGCCACCTCAACCAGCTGACACCTCCTCTTTACGTAGCACCAGACGAGTTGTTCTTGAAATGAGCCTGACTACTCCCATTCAGTGACCTGACTGCTCTTCTGGGGGTCTCTAGCAAATAGGTATTCAGATTTACCTTTCTCACTTTGGCAATGCTAAAAAAAGATTATAGTAAAGGCAAAACTATAGCCAGGTGTGGTAGCACATGCCTGTAGTCCTGGCCCAAGACTTTGGGGTTGCATTGAGCTATGATGGTGCCACTGCACTTCAGCCTGGGTGACAGAGCAAGACTCCAACTCTAAAAAATAAAAAATAAGAAAACCCTGGAAGGCCGGGCGCAGTGGCTCAAGCCTGTAATCCCAGCACTTTGGAAGGCCGAGACGGGTGGATCACGAGGTCAGGAGATCGAGACCATCTTGGCTAACACGGTGAAACCCTGTCTCTACTAAAAAATACAAAAAACTAGCCGGGCGAGGTGGCGGGCGCCTGTAGTCCCAGCTACTCGGGAGGCTGAAGCAGGAGAATGGCGTAAACCCGGGAGGCGGAGCTTGCAGTGAGCTGAGATCCGGCCACTGCACTCCAGCCCGGGTGACAGAGCGAGACTCCGTCTCAAAAATAAAATAAAATAAAATAAAAAAGAAAACCCTGGAAAACCCCCAAAACGTATTCTAAGAAAAGGAATTGCAGAATGTCATGGAATCCTTAAAGGAAAAAAAAAAAGTGTATTTTAAAGTAATCATTATTTTACCATTGGCTTCTTTTTTAAATTGAGAACATTTTAGTGTTCCTTTGTACTTAAAGGTCAGAATTTAGATAAACCTTTTGGTTCTTCAATGCAAACTTTTGTTAGCATAGTAATAAAGTAATTCAGTGCTCATTTATGGTTTAAAAAATAACTACTCAAGTAATAACCCCAAATTGTCTGCTGTCTCTCATTTAGTCTGTAAGAAAAAGCAAATTCTTAGAGAAAGCAATTTATGATAATGAACGCACTTTTTTAGAAAAAAAAGATTTTCTCTAGAATTATTGCACATCAGTGAGTTTTTTAAAACTGTTGTAATCATTTTCTGTGCCTAAAAAGGATCACTCTGTCAGGAAGTGGGTCTGCAAAGAGGGTAAGAGTCCAGCAGTGCCTGTCTCCATTCCTGACAAACAGTGATTTAATATAAGGAGGCTCTGTCCCCTAAGAATATTATAAATCAGACCTTTTTTCTGAAAAAGACTTTTCTATATCACTTATAATCCTTCTGACTAAATAGTGTTTCTAAAGGAAATGCCATTCACAAATCAGTAAGCAAATTCACTTTTGGCATTGACATGAAACCATGTAACCACACTGTAATAATAGTTGATTCTCAAAATAAATTCAGTGCCTCATACTTAACATGATTATACATCTAGCACCATTAGCTTTATTTTATTTTACAAATGCATACTACAGTATATTTATAAGCCACCCAGGGCCTGCCAAGGGAGTTTTTCACACCAAGTAAAATCATCAAGCCTTATATTATGCTCTTCTTGAACTCCTGTTGTACTAAATGGAGCTTTCTTATTTACAACAGGCAACTCTAGTCTGGTGAGTGCATCAGTCTCTGTGTAGACTGCAGGGAGTGAGATGGTAATTTGGTTTTGTTGATGCTGGCAAAGCATGAGACTGCATAAATGACCATTTCATTCTAAAAGAACCTAGCTGTAATGAGATGGGTAGTTTCTCCTATTTCAATTTACAGTTTCACTCCTCTAACTTAACTTTTTGCTTGACATAGTTGAGGAATATGCTAGAAATCTATAATTAGGTAAAGGTAGTTATGAAATTTCCCCATGAATGCTAATCTACCATTTGTCTTCACTTCATTACTAATTACACAGACATTAACAGTATTCTTTTAATGAGGCATTTGGGGATGTTTTTTCCTTGTAATTAGAACATAGTTTTAATATATTCAAAATGCACATAAATATGGAGGAGAAATTTTCCAAAAAGAAAGTAGAATTTATACAAATGCTAATTAAGGTTGTGCATCTTGAAAAGTAAAGCAAATCTTCAGTGATTAAAAGAGCACCCAGAAGACATTCTTTTTTTTTTTTTTTTTTTTTTTTTTTGAAGGGTTCCCCTTTTTTTGTTTCCCCGGCGAGGGGGGAGGGGCCCAATCTTGGCTCACTGCAACCTCCACCTCCCATGTTCCAGTGATCTTCCTGCCTCAGCACCCCCCTAATAGCTGGAATTACAGGCACACACCACCATACCCAGCTAATTTTGTATTTTAGTAGAGACGGGTTTCACCATATTAGCCAGGCTGGCAGAAGACATTCTAACTGGGCAGAAATCTCTCCACATTAGCGAACATTTCATAATGCTTTCCACCACAAATGAAAAGGTGATATCCAATAGCAGTCTTAAAGTAATTATTGCCAATAAATTCTTATCCTATCCCAGCTTTGCCAGAAAGAATGGAGGTTGTTTACAGCCCAGGGACTGCATGCACTGAGGAAAGAGGTCCAACCAGCAGACCACCTTGGGCCTGGGCTCACCAAGAATACTTACCAGTCACATAGCAAGTCACTTTGCTTCCTGCCGCCTCAGAGGCCTCATCTATAAAACTGGGATAATAATCCTTATTCTGAAGGACAGATGTTGTGAGAATGCTTGAGACGGTGCGAATAAGCTTTGTAAAATGTAAAACACTCACAAAATGTAAAGCATTACTATTTGTTGTAATAAGCAGAATGGAAATGGTCTTTAGATAACTATACAGAAATTATTTCTCTTAGATTCTTAAGTGTTAGACTAACTTCCTATAAATGTATTCTAAGAATCACAGTCCTATAAGAACCTCCCACCCCCCAATTTTTTTTTGAAACAGGATCTCACTCTTTCACCCAGGCTAGAGTGCAGTGACCCAGTCATAGCTCACTGCAGCCTCAAACCCCTGGGCTCAAGTAATCCTCCCTCCTCAGCCTCCAGAGTAGCTGAGACTACAGGTGCATGCCACTATGCCAGGCTAATTCTTTCATTTTTTCTGTACAGGCAGGGTCTCACTATGTAACCCAGGCTGGCCTCGAATTCCTGGCCTCAAGCGATCCTCCTACCTCAGCCTCTCAAAATGCTAGGATAAGAGAAGTGAGCCACTGCCCCCAGCTAAGAAATCCCTTTTTAAAAAAATGTTGAAATTAGAGGGGTTGGGAGAGAGGGAACTCTGTGACCAAACCATTCAGAAGAATACTGCAAATGCTATTCCTGTCTTAGAACTACTGCAGTCAATAAACCCAGAGCTCCCCAAACTTAGTGAACAAGAAAATCTTTTTTTTCCGTGTAATCCCCACTATGATCCCAAGGAATTTGTGTTGCACAATACAAAAACACATCAGAAAACTCTTAGAAAAACCTATTATCATGAGGTTAAAAAAATTAAATGTTTATAAACTACAATGTGGCTTTTGGGAGGCGGTGTATAAATAGAACTAAAACTTACATACCCAGCTGTTGCAGATGATTGAGAGGCTGGAGTGGTTTCAATGGTGTAGAACCAAGGCTCCCACTTCCCCACTGAACCATGCCCGGGCACGCAGGGGTCCTGGCACTGACTGTGTTTGTGTGCACGCAGAGAGCCTCAGCGGATCCTGGAAGGAGGGCGGCTGCGTGCCTTCCAGCACCAGCAGCAGCGGCTACTGGAGCTGGAGCGCCCCCAGCGACCAGTCGAACCCGTCCACGCCGTCGCCGCCGCTCTCGGCTGACAGCTTCAAGCCCTTCCGTAGCCCTGCGCAGCCAGACGACGGCATCGACGAGGCGGAGGCCAGCAACCTGCTCTTCGACGAGCCCATTCCCAGGAAAAGAAAGGTTGGTGGTCAACCATGCGTTCAGTTTCCTGAAGGTGCTTTCCGTCCCCTCTGAAGGGCCAGTGTGAGCTTAACCTTGGACCTACACCCGCTTACTGTGGAAAGCAGGAGCTTACGTTCCTCTTTAATGTTGTTGAAGTTTGAACAGAAATTGTTATGGTGACAATTAAAAAATGACATATACTGGTAAGTTACCTGAAAGTTTATACGCACGTGTCCCATCCTCTGGTTATAAATTGCTGACCTGGGAGTTACCAGTATTTGTAAGTTAGAAAATTGGACCTCAGGCTTGCTTCAGTATGAACTCACTCTCTTCATGGGACTTATTTTTTTATATGTAAAATATAATTAATATCTTTTCCTCTTTTTTCCCTCAATCAGCCCTGAAGGGTTATTGGGAAGAATATTTTGTATCTCATTTTTATGAGAATAAAAATTTTATGAACTTCACAGTCATCTGTGAAATATACGTAAAAGCTGAGATATAAACAAACTTCCATTCTTACATCCTAGAAATTATATATTAACTAAATAAAAAGTGAAGAAGAGCCAGGTACAGTGGCTCACACCTGTAGTCCCACTGCTTTGGGAGACAGAGGCAGGAAGATTGCTTGAGACCAGGAGTTGGAGACCAGCCTGTGCAACATAGCAAGACCCTGTCTCTACTAAAAAAATTTAAATTAAAAAAAAAAAATTAGCTAAGTGTAGTGGCATGCACCTGTAGTCTCATCTACTCAGGAGGCTGAGGTGGGAGGATCGCTTTAGTCCAAGAGTTCAAGACTGCAGTGAGCTGTGATCTGGCCACTGCATTCCAGTCTAGGCAACAGAGTGAGACCCTGTCGCTTTAAACAAAACAAAAAGGAGTAGAAGAAAAAAAAGACATCCAATTAATTGATTTAGCAAATTAATTGATTACATATTTGTTTAATCCTCCCAGCAGTCCTGTATAGTAAGTTTTGCATTCCCATCTTGATATGAGGAAACTGAGGATCAGGGAGATTGATTGTATACTTAACTGGCCCCCGTCAGGCAGGNTAGNTTTTTGAGACAGAGTCTCACTCTGTTTGTTGCCCAGGCTAGAGTGCAGTGGCACAATCTTGGCTCACTGCAACCTCCACCTCCCATGTTCCAGTGATCTTCCTGCCTCAGCACCCCCCTAATAGCTGGAATTACAGGCACACACCACCATACCCAGCTAATTTTGTATTTTAGTAGAGACGGGTTTCACCATATTAGCCAGGCTGGCAGAAGACATTCTAACTGGGCAGAAATCTCTCCACATTAGCGAACATTTCATAATGCTTTCCACCACAAATGAAAAGGTGATATCCAATAGCAGTCTTAAAGTAATTATTGCCAATAAATTCTTATCCTATCCCAGCTTTGCCAGAAAGAATGGAGGTTGTTTACAGCCCAGGGACTGCATGCACTGAGGAAAGAGGTCCAACCAGCAGACCACCTTGGGCCTGGGCTCACCAAGAATACTTACCAGTCACATAGCAAGTCACTTTGCTTCCTGCCGCCTCAGAGGCCTCATCTATAAAACTGGGATAATAATCCTTATTCTGAAGGACAGATGTTGTGAGAATGCTTGAGACGGTGCGAATAAGCTTTGTAAAATGTAAAACACTCACAAAATGTAAAGCATTACTATTTGTTGTAATAAGCAGAATGGAAATGGTCTTTAGATAACTATACAGAAATTATTTCTCTTAGATTCTTAAGTGTTAGACTAACTTCCTATAAATGTATTCTAAGAATCACAGTCCTATAAGAACCTCCCACCCCCCAATTTTTTTTTGAAACAGGATCTCACTCTTTCACCCAGGCTAGAGTGCAGTGACCCAGTCATAGCTCACTGCAGCCTCAAACCCCTGGGCTCAAGTAATCCTCCCTCCTCAGCCTCCAGAGTAGCTGAGACTACAGGTGCATGCCACTATGCCAGGCTAATTCTTTCATTTTTTCTGTACAGGCAGGGTCTCACTATGTAACCCAGGCTGGCCTCGAATTCCTGGCCTCAAGCGATCCTCCTACCTCAGCCTCTCAAAATGCTAGGATAAGAGAAGTGAGCCACTGCCCCAGCTAAGAAATCCCTTTTAAAAAAATGTTGAAATTAGAGGGGTTGGGAGAGAGGGAACTCTGTGACCAAACCATTCAGAAGAATACTGCAAATGCTATTCCTGTCTTAGAACTACTGCAGTCAATAAACCCAGAGCTCCCCAAACTTAGTGAACAAGAAAATCTTTTTTTTCCGTGTAATCCCCACTATGATCCCAAGGAATTTGTGTTGCACAATACAAAACACATCAGAAAACTCTTAGAAAACCTATTATCATGAGGTTAAAAAAATTAAATGTTTATAAACTACAATGTGGCTTTTGGGAGGCGGTGTATAAATAGAACTAAAACTTACATACCCAGCTGTTGCAGATGATTGAGAGGCTGGAGTGGTTTCAATGGTGTAGAACCAAGGCTCCCACTTCCCCACTGAACCATGCCCGGGCACGCAGGGGTCCTGGCACTGACTGTGTTTGTGTGCACGCAGAGAGCCTCAGCGGATCCTGGAAGGAGGGCGGCTGCGTGCCTTCCAGCACCAGCAGCAGCGGCTACTGGAGCTGGAGCGCCCCAGCGACCAGTCGAACCCGTCCACGCCGTCGCCGCCGCTCTCGGCTGACAGCTTCAAGCCCTTCCGTAGCCCCGCGCAGCCAGACGACGGCATCGACGAGGCGGAGGCCAGCAACCTGCTCTTCGACGAGCCCATTCCCAGGAAAAGAAAGGTTGGTGGTCAACCATGCGTTCAGTTTCCTGAAGGTGCTTTCCGTCCCCTCTGAAGGGCCAGTGTGAGCTTAACCTTGGACCTACACCCGCTTACTGTGGAAAGCAGGAGCTTACGTTCCTCTTTAATGTTGTTGAAGTTTGAACAGAAATTGTTATGGTGACAATTAAAAAATGACATATACTGGTAAGTTACCTGAAAGTTTATACGCACGTGTCCCATCCTCTGGTTATAAATTGCTGACCTGGGAGTTACCAGTATTTGTAAGTTAGAAAATTGGACCTCAGGCTTGCTTCAGTATGAACTCACTCTCTTCATGGGACTTATTTTTTTATATGTAAAATATAATTAGTATCTTTTCCTCTTTTTTCCCTCAATCAGCCCTGAAGGGTTATTGGGAAGAATATTTTGTATCTCATTTTATGAGAATAAAATTTTATGAACTTCACAGTCATCTGTGAAATATACGTAAAAGCTGAGATATAAACAAACTTCCATTCTTACATCCTAGAAATTATATATTAACTAAATAAAAGTGAAGAAGAGCCAGGTACAGTGGCTCACACCTGTAGTCCCACTGCTTTGGGAGACAGAGGCAGGAAGATTGCTTGAGACCAGGAGTTGGAGACCAGCCTGTGCAACATAGCAAGACCCTGTCTCTACTAAAAAAATTTAAATTAAAAAAAAAAAATTAGCTAAGTGTAGTGGCATGCACCTGTAGTCTCATCTACTCAGGAGGCTGAGGTGGGAGGATCGCTTTAGTCCAAGAGTTCAAGACTGCAGTGAGCTGTGATCTGGCCACTGCATTCCAGTCTAGGCAACAGAGTGAGACCCTGTCGCTTTAAACAAAACAAAAGGAGTAGAAGAAAAAAAAGACATCCAATTAATTGATTTAGCAAATTAATTGATTACATATTTGTTTAATCCTCCCAGCAGTCCTGTATAGTAAGTTTTGCATTCCCATCTTGATATGAGGAAACTGAGGATCAGGGAGATTGATTGTATACTTAACTGGCCCCCGTCAGGCAGGTTAGAAAGGGACAGAGCCATCGTTCCAGCCCAGATCTGCCTGAGCCTCAAGTTCATATTCTTTTCATTCTCTTCAGGTACATTTAAGTTATGTTCAGTCATCATTTTTCAAAAACATTTGCATTTCACAGAATGAAGCAAAACTACCACTATACTACCACTAAATCTAGAAGACATTTGGCATTATTTTAAAAATCACCACGTAAATGTAAAACCGTTGTTATATGTATTGGTTTTTAAATTTAGTATTGGTAGCTTCATTATTAAATGGCTGTTCACAAACAAAAATCCAATATAAAGCCCTGAGGATTGCAGTGCAAACTTTTTTCCTCCCCCAATTCATTTCAAAGAGGGAAAACAAAGAGATGGCATTGATCCAACAATGCCTTCCCTCCCTGCATCTCTCAGCATCATTCCACATGTGTAACAGTGGAGGTGATATGGGCACTGTCTCTGGGTGTGTACATGTGAAAAAGGCTGACATTTTTGTCCAGAAAAAAGGATATTAATGTAGACTCCTGACCTTCCCAGAGGCAGTGGCCTGAAGAGTTGCGGTTTCATACCAGTGTGTCATGCAAAGGGGCTGGAGTTGTTCTGGCACCCTGTGGGTCCCCAGGGACACTGGGTCTTCACTTGACCAGTAGGGGAGAGAGGCTGGAACTTGTATCAGTGGGTACCTGCAGGCAGGACAGTGGTAGGAACCTGAAGTCTTTTCCTGTTACTTTAAGCTTCACAGACTTTCTCCCTGGGGTTTTCTGAGTGTGTAGTTCGAACACTCAACAGGTATGGCCCAGGATTGTGACAGAAGTCTCACAGCACAGGGAACTCCAATGTTATTTAAGGCACATTAATGAAAGCCTGTCATACCCTTCCATTTCTAATGTAGCCACTGAGCCAAAATTCACACTCTTGCATCACAATTAGACTGCACTTGTTAGGCCCATATGGAAGGTCTACAGGCTTTAACTAAATTAAGTTATAGTCAAGTCACCGAAGGAAAAGGAAAAAAGCTTCCTTTTTTACATTTTTTATTTTTTAAATTTTATTATATATATTTAT
>NW_016819410.1:359573-421124 GCF_001698545.2 Rhinopithecus bieti | reverse complement strand
ATTTATTTTATTGAATGAGCACAGGCCCACTCCAGAAGAAGCTAGATAGTAGGAAGGAATGAACGAATAAGAGTAGTGTCTATCCTTCTTTCTTTATGACTTCTCCCTCTATTCAGACTTTAGATGTCCCCAAAGTGAGACCAATAGGATGCTGATTGTAGCCACTAATGTTTAATGCATGGATTTTACATAGACCAAGTTGTTACCTTGGCCTTTTGAACTTAAAGTTACTTGGAATGATGAAAATAACAAGAAGGTGAGGCTGATGCTGTTCTTTTTTAAATTTATTAGGTGAACCAATATTCATTGAGCACGTATCAGGCAAAATGCTTAGAGAATAAGGCATAGTTTTTTCCTTCAAGGTGTCAAAAGTTGGGTGGCTGGAAATTGATGTGTAAAGAGGCAATAATTACAAGTGATAAATGCAGTGTTCGTGATGTGACAGAACACAGTAACTGTAATACAGTTATTTTGGAGATTTTAAAAATCGTGTTTCAAAAGATTTCTGTTAGTTAATTTGCTTAAACCAGACAATATGTCCTGTCTAATTGATAGAACTTTCTGAGTTCATCTTATTCTCCTCTCCTTTCCCTCAGTTTCATAATACCCATTTAAAACCCATTGTGATAATCACTTGTTCTGTGGGTATTGTTTGAGAACCTTCTAGATCAGTTTTTTCCAAACTGCACGTCTCAATCCACTAGTGGGTTGTGAATCAATTTAATGAGTCACTCTTTAATCAATAAAAGAGAATAGAGTACACTGTACATAATAAGTATTCTTTCTTGATAATTTTGTTTCAGTGTACACATATGTGTATGTGCGGTGCAAAATGTATTTCTTATTGTGGCATATCATCCATAAAGTTTGGAAGCTTCTCTTCTTTGTTATAAAGAGATAATATGATTTGTGGTAAATTAAGATGTCCTCATTGGAAATCAAAAGATTCACATTCTTTGCTACCTTGAGAACCTAAGAATATCATTTCACCTCTCTGATCATCAACTTCTTCATCTGTAAAACAGGCAAACAGGTATTAACATGTCTCTCTTAGGATAGTCATGAAGATTAAATGTGCTAGAATGTGGCAACATTTGAATAGACATTTGAGGACTCTAAACAAAATGGGAGGGAGCATTGCCTATATCTGACTATGAAACAATGATCCTGACCTTTCTCGTTATTATGGAAGCTTCCTCATCTCTTCTCCCACCTCCCCCCAGCACAGAGATGGCTGACTCCCACCTCTTGTGGAGATCCATGTTCCACTTATGTAAAGAAGATGACAGTGTGTGGTACACTGCATAGACAAGGCAGTCTCTCTTACTATCAATAGTGAGGAGGAAATATTTGCTGATAATCACTATATTTGCATATTTAGTTACAGTTTACCAAATGCTTTTAAATGTAGCATTTCATTTAATCATCCCCCAAATCTTTGATGTATTCTTATCCCCATTGTGCCAAGAGGCTCATTGAGGTTATGTTAACTGTCCAAGGCTGTGTAGCTTATAATTTGGCAGAGATCAGTTTAACTGAAATAGCAGAGGAAATGTTTGAGGCAAGTTAATGCAATGAATCTATATTTCCTTCGGCCCACAAGGAGAAAAACGTGGAGAGAAAATCATCAGACGTAACTACAGCTCTGTGGCAGGGTGGGAGCAAGGGTGCACAAAGTTTAGAAAGAAATGGAGAGCAGAAACAGGAACTCCAGGCTGTCTGCCACATGAAGTATCCGTCACCCTTAAGGAACCTGCAGCCAAGGTAGGTGAGAATACGAGAAGGGAAATGAAAGGCTTCTTTATCCTAGCTCTGGAGGTCAGCCAGCCAACTTTGTCAAGCCCAGGTGTAGCAGAATTTTTCCTCTGGGATTTCAAGATAGACTGACAGAACTTCCAAGCTCAGAGAAAAACCAGGTTGTGTGAGCCCAGACTCAAACAACTTTGTGAGTTGTGTGACTTTGGGGAGGTGCAATTTCCATCATGACCACAAGGTGATGCAGTGACCCTGAATACAGCCATTCTGGGAGTTCGTGGGAGAAAATGAATTCTATGGAAGGTCAAAAGAGTTAACCATCAATTCCACAAGACCCCAAGAAAATCAAGAAGTGCTGATAAGAAATGATTTATGTGCCCTTTTCCATGCCAGATCCCTGATTCTGTCAGATTCTGGAATCTGTGCATTCCAAAATTGTCATGCCAGCTTTAGGACTTACGTGACTTAAGCAAGTCATCTGGCCTCTTCAGCATCAGTTTCCTCATCTATAAAATATGGAAAATGGTGGCACCATATCGATGTGGCTGTTGTCAGGAATATATGAAAGGCCCTGTAAAGAGCAATAAATGTTAGCTGCTAATACTTTGCCTCTTTTTCCCCCCATTTGGCAACTGCCTGAATGGGGAATTTGAGAAGCATAGGTGTGGAGAGAAGGGGGTGCTTGCCTCCACCCTCCACCCTGACCACACTGACCACGCCAATGCCACAGTGGCTCAGAATGACTCTGGATCCCTCAGCCACCCTGTGCTCATTTGGGTGTGCATTGAGAAACCCTCTACAATGCACTAGGTGAGTGCAGCAAAGACAGTAGCAGAAATTGGGGGCATAAAAGGAAATCTGACTCAGGACTCTGCATTTCAGAACATTGGCAGCATCTCAGAGGCAATTTCTAAATTTCAGCGTTCATCATTTCCATTTATTTCACAGGTGTGTGTCTTAACCATGAACAGTTTGTACCTGTGTATTAGGAAGAACCTCAAGTTAGAGAAGAAAGCACTGAGTTAACATAAGGTGCTTCAGTAATAGTTGTACAGTAGCAAACAATTAATCATTTGCTCCACTCTGTATTTTTAATCGTTCAGAGCCAAAAAGCTATGAATCACTTTAAATTGTGAATGGCTGCTCCAGGAAGAAAACAAACCCGTAAAGCCCTCACGAATAAGCATGTTGCCAGTCTCTCTGCTGACTTAATTCCTAACCCGCTAATTTTGAGCAGAGAGTGCCTCTCGCAAAAAGAACGGCTGTTCCAGAAATAGATCCATCTGTTAAAACTGCTGGGGAGGGCGATGCTAAGAACAGCAGCTTGGATCAACTGCACGGATTTCATGGTGATGGTACATACAGCATTGTCAGCCAGGGCAGGGAGCTGATTGGCCTGATAGAGAAAATTCAGGATAAAGAGGAATGATATCTAGGCAACTTAGTGACAAGATCTTAGAATAACGTGCCATGCAGTATATAGGCTCTGGAACATTGGAGTTCAAAGGACTTTAGAAATCTTCTAGCCCAGTCTCGATCTCTCCAAGTTAGAGGACTACTCAATATGTCTAGAAATGTCCAGATGTCCCCAAAGATGAGATGCACTTTTAGAATTCATTGATTGAGAAAACACAGAATGACTAGGGATTTCTGTTAATTCAGAAATCTTTTTGTCGTTTGTTGTTGCTGTTGTAGAAATCATTTAAAATCAACTTAGGTATAATTTTCACATAATAAAATGAACCCATTTTAAGTGTACCGTTCAGTGAGTTTTGACTGTCTCTAGCTGGGTTGGGTAATCACCACTCTAACCAAGGCCAGCACTCCTCATACCCCACTTCAGTCAAAGGCACCACCAAGTCCCAAACAGGCAACCAACCACTGATATAACTTTCATCACTATAGATTAATGCTGCCTGTTGTAGAATTTCAAGTAAATGGAATTATACAGTGTGTATTTTTGGTATACAAAATACCAAATGTTGGCAACAGGAACTCTCATTTATTGCTGGTAGAAATGTAAAATGGTACAACCACTTTGTAAAACAGTTTGGCAGTTTCTTAGAAAGTTAAATATACACTTACCATATGACCCAGCAATTCCACTCTTAGGTATGTATTTACCTAAGAGATAAGAAAACACATGTCCACAAAAACACTTGCAGACAAATGTTTATAGCAGCTTTATTCATTATCACCCCAAACTGGAAACAACCCAAATGCCCATCAATAGGTACCTAGATAAACAAATTGTGGTATAATCATACAATGGGATACTTCACCACATAAAAGGGAGCAAACTACAGATACACAAAACAGTGTATCACAAAAACATTATGCAGAGGGGAAAAAAAGCCAGGCACAAAAGAATACGTTCTGGGTTATTCTATTTACAAAACTGTTTTGTTAATTTTGTATTCACTTATCACCACAGCATCTATAAACAGCACATGGAGGTGGGAGGTGTTTCATCTGTGCTTGGTATACATTGAATTCAGCTGTTACTTTGTATTAACCCCACACACCTTGAAGATCCAAAACCTCTACTCTCATTAGTCCCCTCATCTTACAAATAAATAAATAAATCCCCCAAAAGGTAAGTCAACTTGTATACCGTGTAACTGTGAGGTAGCATGAGGTAACATGGCTGCTTTCCCAATTAAGGAGACCACTGGAACCCCTGCCAGCTTCTAGGAAGTTACTAATTTTAAAATACACTAGTGCATTTACCGATCTTTTGGCATCTGCTGAGGATCTACGTGGACCTCTTGACCCTGAAAGAGCCATTGGAGCCGCTGCCAAGCTGTGTGGGTTTTCACGAGACAGGCTGAGGAAGTTTGTATAATGCAGCCAACTCACCTGCACAGAATAACTCGGCCCTCTCTGTCCCTCAGGGTCCCTAGTCCTCTCTGGAGAGTCTTGGATGTGTAAGCCCCGTCCCTGTCCTGCCATTCCAACACCACACATACACACACACACACACACACACACACACACACACACACACACGTCACCATATAAAAAAAAAAAAAACCTGAAGATCCTCTCAGTCACCTCAGAACATGACGTTAACTCCAGGCTGCTGAGTGATAAAGTGATGTTCATGTACTTTCTAGAATATAGCATTAGTTGGACTTACACGTCATATGCATGTTATACAATACTTTGAAATACTTCAAAAATGTTATATAATTCTTCAGTGAACTGAAGGTGAGCTTCAGCAGTCACCGTATCAATCCTAAGTATCAGTCTGGGTTCTGTCAAGAAAATAGAAGCTACTTCATATATCCTAAGTATGAAACCATCTTTTAAAAACAGGATTGAGGCTTACTATTGGTAGGGCAAGCAGAGAGAAAATCAGGGAAACCTTGGCCAAAGGTCTCAGCCAGTAGACCCAAGGCAGTTGTTCCTAGAAACAGTTCAGAAGCTGCTGCAAAGGTGAAAATCTCTGGGAAGTTCTCTCCAACCATTGTGGCCCAGAGCATCAATGTTGAGAAATTCTAAAGAGTTTGTCTGGAAGCTGCTATACATCTCAGGTCAGGCATATGTGAGATTCCAAGAGTCTGCTCACAACTGCATGGAGCTTCAACTCCTCCTGGGCCTGTTGTGGGTGTTAAATAAGATACACATGTGGAAGCTCCTAGCACAGGACCAGGCACAGAGTGGTTCCCAATCGACGGTGGCCTCCCTCTGTTCCCTCTCCTTTATATGAAGAAGACCATTCTGTTAGACTTGAGGTCTTTGCTGACGTTGGTGTTCTGCAGAAGTGCTTTCCACTGGGGTAAATTTTCAGCTGTTCTCCATGAGCTGGTGGACATTCCAGCTTTGCAAACATCTGTTAGCTCTGCGAGGAGAAGCCAGGGTAGAAGCACAGATGGGACTGTTCAGATTTGGCTGCTGCAACTCTGCCAGCAGCTTTGCTTGGTTTGGCTTCCTTGGGCAGGCTTGGACCCATGCGGCAATCTGGGCGTCGTTTATTTAGCTATTTTTTCATGTTCTCCTCCTCCCATGGCTTGCTTTTCTTTAGTGTAACAGCAAGTAGTCTGTTTGTAGACAAAGGATTTGTTTCAACTGGATGTAGTTAGGGGACTTTAAAAAGCACTAAACTCCCATTTAAAGAGCCTCATGCTTTGATGCAAGAATGTATTTGGCCTATGTAGAGACAAGTCACTTTACAAAGGTGTAGACAGGGTTAGGGGAAATCAGTAGGGGGTGGTGCCGGACTCCAGGGGCTAACAACATGGAAGGCCATTATTAACCCTAACCCCTAGAGCCTAAAGAGGCTATGCAGGAGAGGAATTTCTGCAATCCAGAAGATTTACCAGAACTCTGGAAATATAGCTTTTGGAGAGGTTACCCAACAGAAAGGGTAACTTTTGGAGGAGAAATGTAGCCACTGCCCACCTGTGGCCAGGCAGAAGGAGAGAGCCAGGAGGAATCAATACCCTCCTGCTTTCCAGTCTCTCCTGCCTCCCAGCCTCCTGCCGGTGCCTCTCATTGGCCAAATCCAGCCAGAGATCTATGAGCCAGAAGCCCTGTTAATGCAGCCTCCTGGGACCCTGAGCATGGTGCAGAAAAGGCATGGTGTAGACCTGTCAGGTCAAATAGGACAGGTTATCAAGTCCCTTAATAGACATGTAACTTTTCTTTTCACACCAAAGAAGCTTTTCTTACAACTTCATGTTTAAGATTGTTTAATATACAGTCATATGGCATAATTTAACCAATCTCCTATTGTCAACCTTGAGGTTATTTCTTATTTTTATCTAGTGTAAAAATCTGTGTGATGAATATACATATGTCTTTGCAAGTATTTTGAATTACTGTTTGGATAGATTCCTACAAATTGAATTGGCTCAAATTATAGGTATTTCTTAAGCTCTTATTGCCTTAAGCTGTGTTGCCCTCAAATTTAAAGATGGCCCCTATCTGTGCATGTGTAAACTATGAAGGCAGAGCTCTGACAGTCTGGACTAAAATGAGATAATAAATGTGAGATGAGATATTCAAAAGGAATGTCAAAAGGAAGAGGTGGAGGAGAAAGCAGAACTGTGTTTTGGGAGTGCCGCCTCCCCCAAAACAGTTGATAGTCTTCCCACTATATGTAATTATGTTTCTGAGTCCCTATTTGCAAACTGCCTTGTAAATCCACAGGAACTTTCTGTATCTCTAGGATACAACATTGTTTTCTAATCACTTTTGCCAATGACCTGAGTCATTATAAATTAGCAATTTTTCCTGCAGCAGATTTTCCATTGTCTTCTGGTGAACTCACGACTTTCCTCAGGCAGCTACCAGTGTAGGGTATGCAAGACTGGAAGAGAAATGTGCCATATAAAGTGAAGGGAAAACCATCTTATAATTCAGTCCTCTCCATGCAGGGCATCACCATGGATGTCCCCTGAGAAGTTAATTTACAGCCAGGTAAGATAAGCAAGAGTTAATCATGCTGAGAAACATTAAATTCTACAGAACAAATCTTTTTGACAAACATTCTTTGAACACAGACGATTCACTAAGTAAATTTTACAAAGTGCTATTTAAATAAATTAAGATATCTCAAATGTGGCTCATCTCTGAGGGTCCCAAAACACAACCTTTCTGAGATTGAACATAACAAATATTTATTGAGCCAGACACTGTGAGGCACTGGGATAGAATATCGTCTGTCCCCAAAGTGCCTCTTGAAAACCCAGCAAAAGGAAAAAAGGCAAAAGGAGACAAAGTTCATTACGTTTCTTATTATCATTACCTAATTTTCTTTGGGCAACAGATTTCTTTGGAGCCTTTTTGCAGGAGTTCAAGGAAGGTCTGTGTATGTGTGAGGAGGAGATAAACAATTACTGTTGGTAGTTATCCTAATTCCAGGGGACTTAACAGAGGATAATGGTCAGCTTCCTTGGATTCTGGGGGTTTGATGCCTCCAAAATGTGTCATCTACTTGAAGTAACAAATGAAAACTATGGAAAGGAGTTAAACCAATGATATTTATTTTTCTGTAATCAGGACCAACCTTGTTAAAAAACAAATGCTTGACATTATTGCAAGGACGAAGAACAGTAATCTTATAAATAGTACTTGTTGTGGCACAAAAATACCACTGTGATTATCATATCCTAAAACAATCAGCAATTTGAGGCCTTAAAAAAGTCCCATGACGTAGGAGGAGTTTGGCTTTCTATGTCGTACAATACTATTATATTCATTATGAAAGCTTACATCTGACCAACTCATTGGTAAGAGCCATCAGATGACACTGGATAAGTCTTGTAACTTTCTGGAATCTTGTTTCCCACCATGAATATCAGAAATACGGAAATAGTGTCTTATGCTTTGCCCATTCCTTTCCCCACTCTCTAAGGCAGGGGTCCCCAACTCCTGGACCTCGGGCCGGTATCAGTCCGCACACAGCCTGTTAGGAATCTGACCAAACAGCAGGAGGCGAGCGAGCACTACCACTTGTGCTCCGCCTCCTGCAGGTCAGCAGCCGCGTTAGATTCTCATAGGAACATGAACGCTATTGTGAACCAGGTTGCGCGCTGCTTATGAGAATCTTAACTAATGCCTAATGGAACAGTTTTATCCCGAAACCATCCTCTCCCAACCTGCGCCACAGTCCGTGGAAAAAATGCCTTCCATGGAACTGGTTCCTGGTGCCAAAAAGGTTGGGGACTGCTGTTGTAAGGCAACTATTTTATCCTTCTCAAGTATCCTCAAACTTCATACACAACCTTCCCTCTTTGTCCTCAGTTCTGACCCCAGTTCCTACCTCATTGAAAAATTAGAAACATTCATACAGGAATGCTTTTTTTTTTCCCCCTTCTCCACCAAATCAGCAAATTAACTGCATCTGCAGCCACCATCTGGTTTCCGTCCTTTTTCCAGCGGAGAACTGTCCTGTCTTGTCCAACGCAGCCCCTCTCCCTGTTCTGTGTATTGGTGCTGCTCTCCTGACCTTTGGAAGAACCTCATCCTGTCGCTAACCCCTACCTCTGTACTGCACCATCAGTTTCCCTGTCTTTGCAGTCGTTCCCATCAGCATAGAAACTCACCTTAGTATAACTCATCTTTACAAACCCTCCCTTGACTGCTCATCGGTCAGCAAAATTTCTTGAAAACATTGGCACTTACTCTCTCTGTTTTCCTGAATCCCACTTACTCTCCAGTCCATGCCAATCTGACTTCCATCCACAACACTCTACGAGATTTACCGCTATCTGGGCCACCAGCATACTCCATATTCCAAATCCGAGGACCACTTCCCAGTCCTTGTTCAACACAATTGGTCACATCTTCCTTCCTGAGACACTTTCTTCCATTTGTGCTTTTAATATCATAATCTCCTGACCACTTCCCTCTCTGACTGCTCCTTCTCAATCTCCAGCATAAAATATTGGATGCTGCAGTGCACCCTAATCATCTCTAACTGCATTTTTGCCTAGATGGTCTCATCCACACCCAAGTTTTAAGTGCTCCTTCAGCTCCTGACTCCAAATTTATATCTCTATCCCTGACTCGCCCTGATTCCAGGTTCACATATCCAGTGTCCTGTGTGCAGTCTCCTTTTGATTCATAATAGTCATCTCAAGATTAACATATCCAAAACAGAACCACAACACACCTAGTCATTCAAACCTAAAACATGGAAGTCATCTTTAACACCATCCCTTTTATCATTCTTCATAGTCAACCCAACAGCAAGTATTGTTGGATCTGCCTCCAAAATATGTCTTGGATGTGTCTATTTTTCTCCATCCTCTCTGCCCAAACCCTCTAAGCTACCATCTCTTCTCACCTGTGGTGACTTCACGCAGTGACTCTATGCTGGTGACCTCATTTGTTTTCTATCCCAAAACAGTCATATTTAAAAAAAAAAACAAAAAACAAGTCATATAGTGTCACTCTCTTCCTTCAGTAACTTCTCTTTTATTGTAGAAGAAAATCCAAATTCCTTACCTTTATGTGCAAAGCCCCACATGATCTGACCCTGCTTCACCACTTTATCTCAAACAAATCACTCCCTCCCACATTTCACTCTCAACACACCCTCATTCTTTCTGGCCTCCAAGAGCCAAGCTCTTTCTCATCTTCAGGCCTCTGCACTTAACTCTTCGCTATGTCTGGAAAACTCTAGCTCATAGCTTGGCTGGCTCCTTCTCCAACCTTCAGGTCCCAGCTCAAAAGTCACCTTCTACAGGCCTCATGCTATATCTGAAATGGTCATCATGTATTATAATTCATGTCTCTCCCCTACTAGAATTTCACTGCCTTGAAAGAAGCCTCATTTCTTTTTTTGTTCTCTATCCCCAAAACCTAGAATATTCCTTGCTAAAGAGATACTTGGTTTAATGAATGAAAGAATGCCATCAGCAAAAGGTTAGGAATTAATCAAAAAGTGTTTTCATCCATCATGACTTCATTTCCAGACAGATGCTTGGACTGCTGGGTACATGTATTTTTGCTTGAGTCATTGGTTCTCTTATGTGGAAGATATTTTCTACAATATAGCTTCATCATTTGAAAAATGGGCAGAAAGCATTCATAGTGTAAGGAGTTGTTCATTAATATTTGCCATGGTTTGATATGGTTCATTTACCTCCACCAAAATCTCATGTTGGAATTTGATCCCGGTGTAGGGGTGTTGGGAGGTGGGGCCTAGTGGGCGGTGTTTGGGTCATTGGGGTGGATCCCTCTTGAATGGCATGGTGCCATTCTCATAATGGCGAGAGTTCTCGCTCTCACGAGACTGGATTGGATTTTGAGAGAATGGATTAGTTCCCAGGAGAGTGGGTCGTTGTAAAGCCAGAATGCCCCTTAGGTTAGATCCCTCTTGGCATATTCCTGCATCACCTTTGACCTCCACTATGATTTAACTCAACACAAAAACCCTCACCAGAACCTGAGCAGGTGCTGGCGCCATGCTTCATATGCAGCCTGCAGAACCACGAGCTAAATAAACCTGTTTTCTTTATACCCAGCATCAGGTATTCTTTTATGACAACACAAAATGGACTAAGACAGTACTGTTAAATTATATACTTTGAGTAAAATAATATTTTGAATTCTGCAGAATTTCTTTTTGTGAACCTAGCAGGTTTGAAGTTGGGATTTAAATCGCCCCCCTCTGGCGCATCTTATATTTCAGGTGTTTAGATCACTGGCTCAAGGAGGTCACAGAGGCTGAAATTTGTGAACTGCCTCCTTGGAATAAACACAGACTCGTAAGGATCATGTACTTAAAGTTTCCTAATTATGTCTTTGCTTCTCCGCATCTCAAAGAGCTTCAGCTATAGCTCTGTGTAGCTCTGGGTCCTATGCCCAGCACTGCACACTGCAGGGAGAACATCATGGAGCTGGGTGTGTGTGCCCAGGAGCTGCAGAAGAAACAGAAAGATTGCTGTGCTGTGAATGCTGGCCACCCAGGCAGAGCCTCTGGGGCACAGTGGGCCACTGGACTCACGAAGCCCATGTGAACAGTGGGTTCCTTCTGTGGTCAGTAATCTGCTCTAGCAGACTGCTGCAATGTGCTACCACACTTGTCCTCTGCTTGCCATGCTTAAGGCAGCCATTCACTAACACATGAGCACTCTTCAATTCTGGAAGCTCCCAAGTACCATTTTCAATTCAGAAACCTGTGGAAAATCTTCAACATGGGGTGGCTGTCCAGATAAATCATCTGGATACTGATTCCATCAGTAATAGCTGATGAGTCGTCTTCTAAATAAGTGAATGATTGCTTCATAGAATCAAGAGTATGATGGTGTGAACCAGAAGTACTTGATTGCAGATATTCTAGCAGGCACATAAATCAAGCTACATCAGTTCCAGCAGTTTGGGAAAGATGTCACCACTGCCATATGTGTTGGTCAGGTGGGCTGACTGTTGGAACAACCCATTTTTCTCATGTCAGTAGCTTAACACAATAAAGGTTTGTTTACTCTTATGTCACAATCCAGTCAGGTCAGTGGAGGTTCCAAAGAGGGTGGATGTCTTTGCTCCAAACAGCCCTCTGGGGATCCAGGCTTCTTCCTTCTAATGCAGATGTTCTTAACCTGGAATCCACAGATCCCCAAATGGATACACAGAATCCAGGAGGTCGGTGAACCTGTATGAGGGAAAAAGTGTATCTTTATTTTCACCAACCTCTTAACCATAATTTAACATTTCCTATAATTATGATTTAAGGCATCAAGGCATAATAATGTTAGTACCACCTGCGACTTTAATACCTACCAAAATCATAGATGTTTCATATCACATTACAATTTAGTAGATATCATGAAATATCATTTATTCATAACACTACTTTAAAATTATGCTAGTTATTAGGCCCACTTCAAGGTCTTGTTATTTACTATGTTAATTAGAGAGTATGTATATTACAATATTACAAAATTTTTTTTAAGTTCAATTTTTACTTTAGATTCAGGGGTACATATGCAGGTTTGTTACATAGGTATATTGCGTGATGCTGGGGTTTGGGATACAATTAAGCCTATCACCCAGGTAGTGAACATAGTACCCAATAGATAGTTTTTCAACACTTACCCCCCTCCCTACTTACCTCCTCTAGTAGTCCCCAGTGTCTGTTATTTCCATCTTTATGTCCATGTGTACCCATGGTTTAGCTCCCACTTATAAGTGAGAGCATGCAGTATTTGCTTTTCTGTTTCCACATTAATTCACTTAAGATAATGGCCTCCAGGTGCATCCATTTTGCTGCAAGGGACATAATTTCATTCTTTTTCATGGCTTTATAATACTCCATGATGTATGCGTAACACATTTATTCATTCTACTGACACCTCGGTTGATTCCATGTCTTTGCTGCTGTGAATAGTGCTGCAGTGAGCATACAAGTGCATGGGTCTTTTTGGTAGAATGATTCATTTTCCTTTGGGTATACATCCAGTAATGGGATTGCTGGGTCGAATGGTAGTTCTATTTTTAGTTCTTTGAGAAATCTCCAAACTCCCTTCCACAGTGATTGAACTAATTCACACTCCTGTCAGCAGTGTATATGCATTCTCGTTTCTTTGCAGCCTCACCAGCATCTGTTATTTTTTTGACATTTTGATAATAGCCATTCTGACTGGTGTGAGATGGTATCTCATTGTGATTTTGATTTGCATTTCTCTGATGATTAGTGATATTGCACATCTTTTTCCTATATATATATATTTTTTTGGCCACTTGTATGTCTTCTATGAGAAATGTCTGTTCATGTCCTTTGACCACTTTTTAATGGGGTTACAAAATATTTAATGTTTTTTCTAGCTGTATTTCAATACACTTGCATTTCTTTATAATTTTGTGTATTTTATTTTAAACGTTAAAAACCACTATTCTGAGAAGGATTCATAGGTTTCACCAGACTGCTAAAAGGGTTCATGGCAAACAAAAAATTAAGAACGCTGATCTGGTGGTTTTGCTGTCCCCTAAGACCTTTGTGTCCTTTGCATCTAGCCAGCAGAGCAGACTGGGGGTGATACTGGGAAGTAGTTTAGGGGCAAGACTTAAAAGGAATGTGTGTCACTTCTCATCCGTCAGCCCTAATTCAGTGATGTGATCCCACTTGACTGCAAGGGAGTCTGGGAAACGAGGTCTAGCTGTGTGCCCAGCAGGAAAAGGAAATGGGACTTGGTCAACACATGGAAGTGACTGTCACCATACCCAAGGGAACAGTCAGCAAAGAGATGGCATCCCAATGACAAGGGACCTCCCTGGAGAAAACTCACTTTTTATGAAATTTAGGACACACAATCAAATAATCCTGTAATAGCTGCTGTTGGTTGAATGGTTATTCCTGTCAGCATTCTGCTAACTGATTCACTTCCATGATGTCGTTTAATCCTCGTAATAATGCTGTGAAACAGGTACTATTATTATTCCTATTTTATAAATAGAGCACCAAGAACTTGAGAAATAAGCCCAAAATCAGTGCTATTAATCATGGCACTGGACTGTTTTGAAAAATATTGCCCCAGCCTGGGCAACGTGGCAAAACCCTGTCTTTACCAAAAATGCAAAAAAATTAGCTAGGCATGGTGGCATGTACCTGTGGTCCCAACTACTTGGTTGGGAGACTAAGGTGGGAGGATCGCTTGAGCCCAGAAGGCGGAGGCTGCAGTGATCCAAGATTGTGCCACTGCACTCCAGCCTGGGTGACAGAATGGGACCCCATCTCCGAAAAAAAAGGAAAAGAGAATACTGCGACCCTTGTTAAAGAGGTGGAATTTTGTACTGGTGGAGGGGATGGTTTCTGGAGCCAAAGTCCCTGGATTCATATTTCAGCTTTGCCAGTAGCTGGTTCATTGACCAGACACTTTTTACTGGAGCTTTCTATGCATCTGTAAAATGGAGATTAATATTAGTATCTGTCTTTTAGGATTAAAGGAGATAAACACTTAAGACAGCACCTAGCACACAGTAAGTGCTCAGTGAATGTTATCCACTGTTTAGACAGCCAAAATGGCCCTGTGACTACCTTCATGAACATGATCTGAAATATTCCAACAGAGCTCATTTCTCATGAAGGATATGAGGAAATAACTGAGGTCGCCAAGATACAAACCTAAGGGTGCCTACAACAGTGTCCTGAGTTATAGTCACGAGACTGGGGATGCTGTTAACTTTTCTAATGATGGAAAAAAATATGTTGGGATGACAGAAAGAAAATGTTGTTAGAAAATAGTTTCCATTTTAATATCACTCTCTCCCCTTTACAGAATTCCATGAAGGTGATGTTCAAATGCCTCTGGAAAAACTGTGGGAAGGTGCTGAGTACTGCAGCAGGTATCCAGAAACACATCCGGACCATCCATCTGGGGTAAGGCAGCCCTCTCTTCAGGGATGTAGCCTCCATCTGCTCAGTCTAAGGCCACCTGCACTCAGAAATTGTGCACCACAGTGTGCCTTAAAGGTTCTGGACACTGGGGTGACTTGGTCTTCCTAATTTCTAGAGAGATGGCCACTGCAGATCATCTAAGCCAATATGGCACAGTGGAAAGAACAAGGATGTAACATCTTAGAGCCTCATTAGTTCACTTACTGAGTCACTTTAGGCAAGTTGCTGCCCAGAGCTGCAGTTTCCTATGGAAATTTATAATAATGTCAGCTCTTCAGGGTCACATGTGAGTGCCAAAGATAAAATATATGTGAGACAGACTTATAAAGTACAAACACTAGAGTAACCTGGAATCTGTTATTGGACTTCAAGGGGTCCTTGAACCCACTGAAATTACCTGTGGAATAAAATGTACATTTACTTTCCAGTGGAGAGTATTCATGACTTTAAGCCTCACAGGCATATATAGCCTAAAAAGGGTTCAAGAACCACCACACCAATCGATGCTGCTGTTGCTTATTCTTATGATGCCTGATCATCTGGCTCAGTCACTTTCTGTTGCTCAAATAAGCTGTTTATTTGTAAAATGTATAATTTTCCTCATAGTATATAACAGCCTTCTAAAGGAAAGATAAAATGAAGGGTTAGGAGCCATAGCAGTTACAGGTCACCCCAGGGGGGCAGTGGTATTCCATTAGTCCTGTGCTTTTTGCCCTGAGTCTATCTCATCCAGGGATCTGAGATTTAGAAGGGACCTTGAGAGGCTGTAAGTTACAACCAGTGTTCATAAGGCAAGCACAAATGCACGGCCAGGCTCCTGTGTGCTTGGACACAGAGGAGTCCTTTCCACAAGATAAGTGCAGAGAAATAAATACAGTAGTCACTTTACCCAGCAAGGGATACATTTAGAAAATGCATCATGCCCAACAAATGGTATAGGCAGAAGGTGAAAATAGCTTCTAAGGTGATATTGCTAATCTATGAGGGTGGCTCCATAGTGACCATGGAGAGAAACAGGGATCTAGCTCTGTAATCATCCAGGTTGATGTTTGGGGACACACCAGAGCCTTCCAGAGCATATTACCCATAGGTCAACAGGCACTGGAGATACGGCCCTGTAAGGCTTCCCTGACCAGAGTCTACCTTATGTGTAAGAAATGCCAGTTGAAATACCTCAGGGCAGAACACCCCCCTTCTGTTCCTCAAGCCTTCAGGGAAGGAAATCCTGCAGTGTCTCCCCTGAAATCTCATTGTCAAGACAATTCACAATGGAAGCAGCTCAGTTTTTTAAAGGTTTAGAAAGAACTTCCCAAAGCTAGAGCCAGGAGGTAGGGTATTTGTTTTAAAGTCTGTCTGCCCAGAAAATTGAGCCCTATTCAGTCCCATCAGAAGCATATGCTGTTTATATGTATTTGTAGACCCCAGAATTGGTATCCCATGTTAGTCCTGTGAGCTCCTGGGGTACTCGCACAGTGGGTGGAATCCAAAATGTAGCCACTTTGCTTTCCTAGGATCCCCTTTTTCCTGATATGCTTTTAGAATTTCCCTGGTGAATTATGGTTCATAGCCCTGCCAGGCACCATACAGGAATGGGCCTGGGTTAGCAGGACTTTGAGGCCAGTCTATACTTATGAAGCCCAGTGCCTGTGCTCTCTCATGCACTGGGAGAGAGAACACACCTTTGCCTTGATCCATGAACTCAATTACATGGCTGTAGGATAATGGGGAATTTTTAATGAGTATTGGCTGGTGAGGGGATGAAGAGGGAAACATGTCAAAGCCGGAAGAAAATATGCCCTCACCTCTGATATATCTGCAGTACACACCATACCTATATAAAAAGCACACCACTTTTCTCTTAAATCTCACTCCATTCTTGTACACCAGGGGCTGGTCCTGATTTATCCCCACGTGGGACACACAATGTCCCCCAGGCCTGTGTGTCTATTAGTAGCACGTGGCAGCCAGCAGCAACTCAACCTGCCTTTAACTGGAAAGGAAGTGGGGACAGGAATAGAACAGATGCACGTTCTTCTTCCCACTCTCTGGGGTCTTTAATGGTGTGCTGGTCACAAGGCCAAGCCCAGCCAGACCTGATATGGTGCAAAGACACCTCCCCAGGTGCCTCAGCCTGGGAGCTCAGGGGAAATGGAGCTAGGCTAGGACAAGCCACTGATTTGAACAAACAGGCCTGTGAAGAGGTGGGGCATGGATTTTTGTGTTAGGTTCTATGCAGGGCTCATTACTGGAGAAAAGGTATGTTCTGAGTCAGTGATCTGCTGTTGCTGCGGTGAGGGGATACCCATGGCCTCTGCCCAGCCATCCTGGAAAGCCAGGTTTCTAGAGAAGGGAAGCACCACTTCTCTACAAACTCACAAATCATCTAATAAACATTTTCTGACATTATGGAGAGTTATTTTATTTTACTCAAAACTTTCTGTGAAAAAGTACAATGTACTATGTTTCAGGGAGAGGAACTTTGAAAACACCTAAGAGGCTACTTTTCCTGGTGACGGTGAAAATTGAGACCTTCTAACATCGTCTTTGTTTTTACTTAATAAGCACTTTACATAGCATTTATATTGTGTCAGGTCTGCTTCTAAGCACCCTATATTTATTAGCTTAATCATCACAATAAACTGGTGCTATAATTAATGATCCCCATTTTATAAGTGGGGAAACTGAGGAATGGGGCTGTCTGTAGGCCACCAAAATCATGCACACAACTAGAATTTGTAGGAGTCAGGGTTTGAACCTAGGAAGTCTAACCCCAGAACCCATTCTCTTAATCACTGTGCTACAACAACCTCAGCTCCATTCATTCACTCATTCAGTCAGGCAACATTTACTAGGTACCTACCCTCCGCCAAATACACCAACATGTGTGGAGTGACATATGATAAACAAAACACATCCCTAGAGAATCAGTCATAGTGAGGCGACAAAGAGGTTTAAAAAAATACAGACAGGTAGCCAGTGATTAACAAAACAGATGAGTAAACACACTTCAGAGGGAGCACAGAGCACTAACAGGAGTGAAGTTCTAACTCCCAACCTTCAGAATACACCCAGGACTTAACGTCTCGGCCCTTGCACTGCTCGCCTGCCCTGCTCATCTGGAATATTGCTGACAACAGCTCCTCGGTGGCCTCTGCTTTTGCTCTTGTCTTCCTGTCCTCTATTTCCCAGACAGTATCTAGAGTGATCCTTTTCAAATTAAGTTAGAGTTCTGAAAACACCCAGTGGCTTCCACCACATTCGGAATGCAAGCCAAAGCCGTCGCCGTGGGCTACAGACCCTGAATGACCTTGCCTCTGCCGTGTTCTCACTCCTCCCGTCATTCCCTGGTGTTCTGAGCTCCAGCCTCTGGCCTCTTTGCCAGGCCCGCCCACCTGAGAGCTCTGTGTCACTCCTCCCTGGTGTGTCCTCACTGTGGGTGCCAGCATGGTGTCTCCCTCACTTCCTCTAGGCAGGTCTCTACTCAAATGTCACCTCCTCAGAGAGGCTTCCTCTGGCCACTCTATTTAAAATAGTGCCCCCGTCACTAATCCTGCTTAACAGCAGTGTTAGGCTGCTGAATTTTTCTTTCTGGGACTTAGTAACACCTGATATATTAAATATCTATTTCTTTTTCAATTATTTTTTAATTTTTTTAATCTCTTGTTTTCATAGATTGGGAGTACAAGGTGCAGTTTCGTTGCATGGCTGTGTTGCACAGTGATAAAGCCTGGGCTTTTAGTGCAGCCAGCATCCAAATAGTGAAAGTGGTACCCCTTAGGTCATTTCTCATCCCTCACCTCCCTCCCACCCTCCCCCTTTCGAAGTCTCTAATGTCTATTATTTCACTTTCTGTGTCCATGTATACACATTATTTAGCTCCCACTTAATAAATATCTATTTCTTTAGGGGTTTCTTGTCTGCCTGTAAGTTCCCACTCGAAGTTCCATCAGGGCGGAGTCTATATTTTATTCACTGTGTTATCAGGAGACCCTGGAACAGTGCCTGAACATACTAGATTCTCAATAAATCATCGTTGAATAATTGACTGAATGAGTGAATGAATGAATGAATCGCTTTACGACATCAAAGAAGGGTTCCCTGGAAGTGAACCGTTGAACTGAGTGCTGCAGGATAAGGAAGAGTTTGCAAGGCAAACAAGAGGGAGGAAAAGCATTCCAGACAGAGGGGAAACGCATGTGCAAGATTTCGAGGCAAGAAAACAGATTGGCTTAGTATGATTGTTTTGCTCTCTTTTGCATTAGGCGCGTTGGAGACTCTGACTACAGTGATGGAGAAGAGGACTTTTACTACACTGAGATCAAGCTCAACACAGATTCAGTGGCAGATGGGCTGAGCAGCCTGGCCCCAGTCTCACCTTCCCAGTCCCTGGCGTCACCTCCTACTTTCCCCATCCCAGATTCAAGCCGAACAGAAACTCCTTGTGCCAAAACAGAGACTAAGTTGATGACGCCCTTGAGCCGCTCAGCTCCCACCACCCTCTACCTCGTGCACACTGACCATGCTTACCAGGTGACTTGCAGGGGACTGTGAGAGCAATCACTTTGACCTTGACCAAAACCAGGGGCCATCTGGCCTATGAGTAAAAGATAACTTGGTGGAAAAACAGCATCACACACAGCAGCCCAGTAGCTTTGTTTCTTTTTCTCCCTTTAAAACCAAGATCTCACACAGATAGGGTCCTATGGTCTAGTCTCAGTTTGCCCAATGCTGCCTGTGGATTCGATCCCATAGAGGTTGTTATGATGATAAAAATCCCTTGGGCACAGTGGCTCACACCTGTAATCCCAAACACTTTGGGAGGCCGAGGCGGGTGGATCACCTGAGTTCGGGAGTTTGAGACCAGCCTGACCAACATGGTGAAACCCCGTCTCTACTGAAAATACAAAATTAGCTCGGTGTGGTGGCACATGTCTGTAATCCTAGCTACTCAGGAGGCTGAGGCAGGAGAATCACTTGAACCCAGGAGGCAGAGGTTGCAGTGAGCCAAGATCGCACCCTTGCACTGCAGCATGGGCAACAAGAGCAAAATTCCATCTCAAAAAATAACAATAATAATCCCTAATGTTATCTCAGCATGGTGGGGTATGCCTGTGGTCCCAGCTGCTCGGGAGGCTGAGGCGGGAGAATCGCTTGAACCCGGGAGGCGGAGGTTGCAGTGAGCCAAGATCGCACCACTGCACTCCAGCCTGGTGATAGAGCGAGACTCCATCTCAAAAAAAAAAAAAAAAAAAAAGTCCCTAATGTTGCAAAGCCCTCAAAATGGTGCCTGGCACATTACATAAGTATCTATTTAAAAAAAAATAATAAGGCCGGGCACAGTGTCTCACACCTGTAATCCCAGAAATTTGGGAGGCTGAAGCGAGTGGATGACTTGAACTCAGGAGCTCGAGACGAGCCTGGACAACGTGGTGAGGCCCCATATCTACAAAAAATACAAAAATTAGCCAGGCATGGTGGTGCGTGCTGTAGTCCCAGCTATTTGGGAGGCTGAGGTATGGGAGGATCACCTGAGCCCAGGGAGGTTGAGGCTGCAGTGAGCTGTGATCATGGCACTGCACTCCAGCCTGGGTGACAGAGTAAGACCCTGTCTCAAAAAAATAAATAAATAAAAGGTAAGCATTGGAAAAGTTTGGCACAATGGCAGAATCACACTCCAAATCTGGGACTTCATGCCCTGCCTTCTAAATGGATAATTAAGCATCTCAGATTAGAGTAGTGGTTCTCAATATTCCCCAAATCAACAGTGCCAGCATCACCTGGGAACTTGTTAGAAATGTAAATTCTTGGGACCACCCCTCTTCCACACCCCCCTGCATTCTGTTTTAACAGGCCCTCCAGATAATCCTGAGTCATGCTAAAGTCTGACAAGACCTTAGGGACAAATCCTACAAATTTAGGACGGGGTAAAACTCCCTTTTTCCCACCAGAAGTTACTTTTTTTTTTTTTTTTTTTTTTTTTTTGAGACAGGGTCTCAATCTTTCTCTCAGGCTGGAGTGCAGTTCACCGCAGCCTCAAACTCCTGGGCTCAAGCAATGCTCCTGCCTCAGCTTCCCAAGTAGCTGGGACTACAGGTGTGCACTACCACATCCAGCTAATTTTTTAAATGTTTTGTAGAGACGAGCTCTCACGCTCTCACTACATTGCCCAGACTGGTCTCAAACTCCTGTCCTCAAGCAGTCCTCCCATGTTGGCCTCCCAATGTGCTAGGATTATAGGCCTGAGCCACCATGCCTGGCCATTAACTCTTTTAAATGTTGATTTGTTTTTATACAATGTTAATACATTCAAATTTTAAGAAAATATTTGTCCTATAATTCTCAACTACCTTATTCAATTTTAAAATCTCCTTTACATACTTGTAATTATGTTCCCCACCCTTGTTTTATAAAACTTTCCATGTAACTAAATAATATCCAATTAAGTTGAAACACCAAATTGTTTTAATCATTCTTATTATTAGGTGTTTACTTTTTAATCTATCCTGTTTTTTCATCATCATTAATAACTCCACTGTAAACATCTCTGTGCCTGTAGTGTTTATTTTTTCTTTAAATTCTCAGAAGAATAATTATTGAGTCAGAGGATGTAATATGAGTGAACAGCTTATGACTCTTACTGTGTATTGTCAAAATGCTTTCCAGTAGTACCAAGTACAAAGCCACTGCCACTAGCAAATATATTTGTAATTAGAAAATTACAAATTTAGTCGAAAAATTTAGCCACTTATTTAGCAGACTTAAACTCAAGAGTAATGGAATAGAGCTAATGTTTGAATTAGTGTAATAAATTTCATTCCTGACTCTTATTATGTTGGTCAAAACAAGTAATTCATTCATCTTTATTTATCACTGTTACACTTAGGCCAGAAATCATGGGTGCCAACTTACTTAAATCATTTTGCTCATCTATATAATGAGAGTTGGAACACACACTAGTTGATCTCGAATGTCCTTCCCAAAGCATAAACTTAGAAATGTTGAGACTTTTCTGTTTATAGAAATTATAAATGCTCAGCACAGAAAATATTAAACACAGTAAAGAAAGAAAATTCATCCCTAATTCCAACCTTGGTTAATATTTTTTGTATGTACTTCAAGACTTTGTTCTATGTTTATATATGTGCAGTTTTAAAAGGGATCTGTTGCAGAACTGTTTTACTGTATTTTATTTTTTCTACTTAATATATCATGAACATTTTCCCATGCCAATGAATCTTCTTCAACAACACCATTCTAAAAATTGATGCCTAATATTTATACATATTTATGGGGTACACATAACATTTTGTTATATGCATAAGATGTATAATAATCAAGTCAGGGTATTTTGAATATTAATCCCTTGTGTATTTATCATTTCTGTGTGTTGGGAAGATTTCCAGTCCTCTCTTCTAGCTGTTACGAAATTTAAAATACATTGTTGTTAACTATAGCCATCCTACTCTGCTATCAAACATTAGTATTCATTCTTTCTATCTAACTGTATGTTTGTACCTACTAACCAACATATCTCCCCACCATGGCCCATCACACCCTTCCCCACCTCCCATAACTATCATTTTATTCTCTACCTCCATGACATCAATTATTCTAGTTCTCACATATGAGTGAGAACATGTGATGTTTGTCTTCATGTGCCTAGTTTATTTCACTTACCGTAGTGACCTGTAGTTCCATTCACATGACTGCAAATGACAGGATATCATTCTTTTTAATGGCTGAATAGTATTCCATTGTGTTCTTACCACATTTTGACACTTCGTCTGTTGATGGACACTTAGGCTGATTCCATATTATCTTTGCTATTGTGAATAGTGCTGCAGTAAACATGAGAGTGCAGGTATCCCTTTGATAGGCTGATTTCCTTTTATTTAAATAAATACCCAGTAGTGGGATTGCTGGATTATATGGTAGTTCTGTTCTAGATTTTGAGAAATCTCCATATTGTTTTCATAATAGGTGTATTAATTTACATTCTCGCCAACAGTATATACAAGATCCCTTTTCTCTCCTTCCTCACCAGCGTCTGTTATTTTCATCTTTTAATAATAGCCAATCTGACTAGGGTGATATGATACTTCATTGTGGTTTTGATACACATTTTTCTGATATTAGCGATGTCGAGCATTTTTTCATGTACCTATTGGTCATTTGTATGTCTGCTTTTGAAAAATTTTAATTCAGGTCCTTTGCCCACTTTTTAATGGAATTATTTGGTTTTTGCTATTGAGTTGTTTTGAATTCATTGTATATTCTGGATAGTAGTCTCTTGCCAGATGAATAGTTTGTGGGTATTTTCTCCCATTCAACAGGTTGCTGTTCACTCTGTTGATTGTTTCTTGTGCCGTGCAGAAGCTTTTTAGTTTAATATAGTCACATTTGTCTATTTTTGTTTGTTTCCTGTGCTTTTGAAGTCTTAGCCATAAAAATCTTTGCCTGGGCCCATGTCCTGGAGTGGTTTTCTTGTGTTTTCTTTCAGTAGTTTTATAGTTTAGGGTCTTACATTTAAGTTTTTAATCCATTTTGAGTTGATGTTTGTAAATGACAAGAGTTAGGGGTCTAGTTTCATGTTTCTGCACGTGGATATCCAGTTTTCCCAGCAGCATTTATTGAAGAGGATGTCCTTTCCCCAGTGTATGTTCTCATCGCCTTGGTCAAAAATCAGTTGGCTATAAATATGTGGACTTATTTCTTGGTACCCTATTTTTGTTCCATTGGTATATGTGTCTGTTTTTATGCCATTTTAACAACGTTTTGAATTACTCTGTAGGTATATCATGATATATTTACCTACTTCCCTATTACTGGCATTTGTGTTGTTTCCAGTATTTTTTTTTTTCCTTTTCTTTTTTTTTTTTGAGACGGAGTCTCGCTCTGTCACCCAGGCTAGAGTGCAGTGGCGCGATCTCGGCTCACTGCAAGCTCCGCCTCCCTGATTCACGCCATTCTCCTGCCTCAGCTTCCCAAGTAGCTGGGACTACAGGCGCCCGCCACTACACCCGGCTAATTTCTTTTTTTTGTATTTTTAGTAGAGATGGGGTTTCACTGTGTTAGCCAGGATGGTCTCGATCTCCTGACCTCGTGATCCACCCGTCTTGGCCTCCCAAAGTGCTGGGATTACAGGTGTGAGCCACCACGCCCGGCCTTGTTTTTTTTTTTTTTTTGCGACAAGATTTCACTCTGTTGTCAGGCTGGAGTGCAGTGGCATGATCATAGTTCACTGCAACCTCGAACTCCTGGGCTCACATAATCTTCTTGCCTCTGTCTCCCAAGTAGCTGGAACTGCAGACACACACCACCACCCCTGACTAATTTTTTTTATTTTTAGGAGAGACGAAGTCTCACTGTGTTGCCCTCACTGGTCTCAAACTCTGGCCTCAAGCAATCCTCCTGCATCTGACTCTCAAAGTGCTGGGATTACAGACATGAGCCACCACACCCAGCCCCAATTGTTTTTTTATAATATATAGTTGTGCAAGGAACATTCTTGCGTACATTTCTTTAGAATGAATTCCTAGAGTGGAATAGCTAACACAGAGAATGCTAAGAATTTTTATATGTACTGTCAAATTACCTTCCAAGAACATTGTACTAATTTACACCCACCCTCACAGTATAGCAGGGTATATTCCCCAATTTTAGAGTGAAGAATTCTATCTCACAGGTATCCTAAAATAAGTATATGTACATATAATAAAATTTCTTTTCAGAAATCAACAGTCAAAAACCATCTCTTTTTATACTTTAGATAGCTTGCTTAGGTGTATATACAAAGTTTATTTCTGGCTGCTCCCTTTAACCTTGTTTAATCTCTTCCTATTAGATAATTAGTCTAAGTTATTAATATAGCTGAGACCATTTCTGAGGTCCTCCTTTGGTAATAAGAGCTTAAAGCTCCGAAGGAAAATACTCCTTCATAACAGCTTTCTCTGTTTTTTTATTTGACAGGCCACACCCCCTGTGACCATTCCAGGATCGGCCAAGTTCACCCCAATGGCAGCAGCTTCAGCATTTCCTGGCAATCTCCTCCGGTCACTTTCACAGGCATTCCGGTAAGTAGAAAACGAAAAGCCAAAATCTGGTCAAAGCCAATGTAGACTAAATTTAGAGAGCGAATAGTAGAGGCATGCAAGAAAAATACAAACATCAGGATGCCAGAAGTACTATATTTCTTAAATGATATTTGTAAACTCATCAGCAGGTATCACTTCTCTTCAAAAAGGTGTTTTGCATTTCAGAAAACTATAAGAGAGTTTCAACTGTTCATAAACATCTTGTTGGAAATATATCAAGATTTTTTTGTGTTGGTAGTATATTTGTATGTTTCCAAATGACGGTAAAATTAATAGCTGAACTCAGATCTTGTATAGAAAAAATGGTGTTTATCATTATAAGTAACTATAAATTTTATTACTTAGGAAATATTGTTCTGTATGTATGTCATTTTGAAGTCTCAAAAATACATTAAAATCATTTTTTCTTTCAAAGTCTGAATAATCCATGCTGATGGATAATCTGAAAGTAAATGAGTGCTGAAATATGCAATCAGACTTAAGTAGTACATAAGAATTGATTTGACATATTAAATGATTCCTGTCTGATAAATCACTGTGAATTAACTTGATTTCTAACCATTCATTTAAAAATATATTGGGTCTTTTATAGTTTATCACAGAACAGCCACAGACATGCACACTGTTGAGGCTCACAGTGGTGTATAACTCCTGATAAGGTTCAGGAAGTGGCTTGTGATAACAGATATTAACCTTATTTTCTCTTCTCCACCCTTCTCCCCAAGGACCTCACAAAAGCTTCTTATTGTCAACCACTGGCAGCTCCCCAAGGTTTCCAGCAAAGTCTAAACCCTTCTGTGGAACTGATAAAAATGAAAGTGGCTGAATGAATTATGCTGTGCTCTGTTGATGAATATTTATTAAATTCCATAGAGGAATAGCCAACAGTAAAAAGCATACTGCTGGAAGCAATTTGGGAAATAGTGGCTTCCAGAAAAGACTCTGGGAATGTGATTTGTAAACAATACCATGGGTCTGGAGTCATTTTTAAAGTTGTATTTTCATTGAATAGTGGTAACTTCTGGTAGCTCTGCAAGAGTGACCTTGTTAGTAGACATTAGAAGAGGGCAGCTTAGCCGTGTTGGTATTAGTTTTGCTTCTGGCAAGAACACTGATCCACTGATGTAGGTGTCAGAGGTTAACAATCTGTCTGTTTGAGGACTTTTTTTTGGTAGACATAAAAAGACCCGGAGTGACTCTTGATGTCACTTTTGAGACAGCCTCTCTGTATTAACTTAAAATGGCAGCCACAGTTACAGAATTATTGAGACTATCTATTCTGCATCCTATTAATTCCTGCCTTTGACTTGGGAAGAATTTTCAATGGTGTATGGGAAGCATACACCATGTTGCTCATCTGATGCTATAGCATGGAGATGGAACAGCCCAGTTCAGACCTCTTTCAGACTACCTCTGTGGCCATGCAAACTGGAATGTTTTCCCCTTTGCTTTTCTAATTAAATTATCTTCTGAGGTATAGGGAAATCACTCTGAGGGGCTCTTTACTAGCTCCGTGTCCTTTATGGTTCTTATGTGTCTTACACACTAGGATACCAGCCAGGATACCTTATATCATTTGTTTTTCAACAATGGAATGTTAAAACTCTGCTGCACACACTGTGTATTTCTACCCTCATCTCAGTGCCCTTGAATTTTTACAGAATCCCTCATTTCACTCTGTGTTGGTTACCTGGGACATTCTAGACAAAAACTTTGACAGACAGTATATATACGATATCTAAGACATACTATAGCTGGATTAAGTCGGTATTCCACTAAAATCCTATGTGAGCTTTTTTTTTCTCTCTCTCTCTCCTTGAAACAGGGTCTCAGTCCATGACCCAGGCTGGAGTACAGTGGTGCTATCGTGGCTCACTGCAGGCTCAACCCCCCTGGGCTCAGCTCATCTTCCCCACTTCAGCCTCCTGAGTAGCTGGGACTACAGATGCACACCATCACACCTGGCTAATTTTTGTATTTTTAGTAGATACGGGGGTTTCCCATGTTGCCCAGGCTGGTCTTGAACTCCTGAGCTCAAGCAATCCACCCACCTCAACCTCCCAAAGTGCTGGCATTACAGGCTTGAGCCACCGTGCCCAGCTGAGAGCTTCTAATTTATTCTTTCACCAGAGAATTCCCAATTTTGCTGATTGTGTAACCTGTTTCAGCAAAGACTTTAGACTGATTTTAGCAGTCAAGCTTGCCATTCCTGTTTAAAGATAAAATAAGGGTAGGGTGGAATTTTCAAAGGTTTTTGTTTTACCCTAGAAAGACAAGAAGGCTACAACTAAGAATGTTCTTTATGTTGCTAAACTGTCTGGCTATGCTTTAAAAAAAAAAACAAGCAGGTGCTGCTGTCGTCCTTCTTCTCCTGGTGGGCTAGCTCTCATGACGGCCCACCCACACAGATGCAGGACTGTTGCACACCCACGGGCAGCATGCCAGCAACTGTCCCTGATGCTCCAGGAGGGCCAGGCAAGCCAGGTAGAATTTAAAAACATGTGAATTCTTACCCTCTAAATTGGTATAATAGGGTTTTCAGACCAAAGCTCTAAAAGTTGTAAGTTATAATGAATTTGTATTCATGATGGCTTCAATTGTGTCCAAACTGAAGAACAGAGAAATATTCATGTTATAAAATGCTTTTCAAAAAATTACCTTTATCCTTGTATTCTAAAATAAATACCCTGAGGTTGTCAACCCTGTTTAGAGTTTACTTTTCTCCCACATCTTTGAGACTTGGTATTGAGGATGGATACTTTTGTACACTTCCTAGAAAGTGGGAAAAATCCCTTTCTGAAAAATCCCAAGGGTTGTAGGATTTTATTTATTCATTTGCCTATGCTAGATTTCTTGAACATTGGACTTTAATAAGTTCCCTGGGTAAGACCTCTTCCCGGAGGTGTGTAGCCGAGAAGGCTGAACTGCATATTTAACAAATGTAACTGGAAGTTCAGTCTTTTGTAGCCTAAGGCTGTGGGGAGAGGGGTAGGAAAGAGAACATCCTTAATTACAAGTTTCTTTGACATGTTTTTCCCTAATGACCTGCCTTCTCTCCTAATTATCTCCATTTCTTTCTCTCTCTTTTCATGACAGAAAACTAAGAGCCCTTGGCCCCTTTATTAATCAGCTCAAGGCTGCCATAAAATACCATAGACTTGGCAGCTTAAACAACAGAAATTTATTTTCTCACAGTTCTAGAGGCTAGAAGTCCAAATCAAGGTGTCAGCCAAGTCAGTTCTGGTGAAGACCCCTTCCTGCTTGTAGATGGCTGCCTTCTCACTGTGCATGCATAGCCGAGAGAGAGAGTGCGCACAAGCACATGCCAGGGCACTGGCAAGCCAAGAAGAGCAAACATGGAGAAGGAGTGCACCAGTCTCAGCTATCCCTTCTTAAAGGACACTAATCCTGTTGGATCAGGGCCCCACCCTTATGACTTCCTTAAAGGCCCTATGTCCAAATACAGCCACACTGGGGATTAGAGCTTCATCATATGAATTTGAGGGACACAAACGTTCTATCTATAACAACCCCTAAGAAAGCAAGTATGAGCTGGTCAACTTGCTATCCAAGAGCAGTTCTAGGAGGCCTCAGGCTGTTGGGGAGGGTCTCCAAAGCTGAAATAGTGCTTAATTGTCAAATGCTTAGCTTGTTTGAGGTTTCTTTTTTAATGCCTTGAGGGAAGGTTCAGAATTATATGAGGTTAAAACCAAGCCAGAGGCCTTTTTCCCCCCTCTTAAGAGATAAAAAAATTCAAAGAAAAGAAATTTCTCCTGCATATTTACAGAAGGGCACAGCATCTCTAGTGTGAGGCTTACTTGCAAATCCTTGCTCTGGCATTTGTGAACACCATGTGACCCTTCTAAAGTAATATCCTCTACTCTAGTACTACCTTGTAGAGTTGTGTCGCTCACACAATGCCTGGCATGTAGCTGACACTACAGATCTCTTACCATCATTGCTGCCTGTACTATGTCTCAGCACTGTTTAATGGGTCAGAGAAAGCGGCTCCTCCCTATTTAGGATTGATTTCTGTAACACAGATATACTCAACACATGGGAGAGATTAACCACAATTTTTACAGATAATAATTTAGAGTTCTTTAGATTCTTCTGAGGTCACACCTAACCAGTAGACAAACTATGAACATATAGCCCAACAATTTTATTTAATTAGAAATATTATCATATTATACTGTCCAAGTACATTATATGCTTTATAAAACATGCCACAAAATAGAACTTAGAAGTGGTTAAGAAATAAACAAATTGCAATGCAGAGACCACTAAGAGAGAGAGTATTTGCTTTATGGGGCTTTATTTTAGGACACACATTTTTTCCATCAGCGATGTGGCAGGATGGAAGAGTGCAAAAAGCAGGGCTTTGACATCATTCAGAAGTGAGTTCCAAAGCCAGCTGTGTTCAAGTCAGACAACGGTGTTCAAATCCTGAGTCCATTTACTAACTGTGTGGTCTGGGCAGTGCACTTAACTTCTCCATTTCCTCATCTATAAAATGGAAATGATGGCTATGATAGGGTTGTTGTGAAGATTAAAATAGATAACATATGGAAGACACTTAGCTTATATAGCAGGCTCTCAGCAAATTACTTCTGCTGCTACTTTTACCTCTGGGATGCTCTGCAGGCCACTTCCCTGCTCAAAGCCTAAATTTCTCTATCTGTAAGATGTAGGTATAGATTGCTTATTTTGCAAGTTTGCTGTGAGAATTAAAAGAGATAATAGATAACCTACTTGCCTGTCTTTCACATTCCCAAACACTGAATAAATGGTAGTTGACTGCCCCAGTTACTCCCTTGGTTTCTCCACCCTCATCCTCAACTAAAATAGGAAGCTGAAACATAACTGTCTTGCCATTAAAAGTCTCAAGAAAAACTCACATGTCATATTGAGCCTCCCACTGAACTAAGCCACATACGGAAGTTTGAAGTGGGTCCTCTGTCTTTTGCTATGTTGTACCCTGTAGAAACACATGTACTGAACTCCAGAGTTAAGAGAGCCATTAGCAGGAAGAAAGACTTTGGTGAGGGGTCATTCCTGCAGGAGGTCCATGTTGTGGTTTGAAAGTGTCCCCCAAATTTCATGTGTTGGAAATTTAATCCCCAGTGCAACAGTGTTGATAGTTGGAACCCTTAAGAGGTGATGGGGTCTAGCAGACTCTACTCTCATGAATGAATTAGTGTCATTATCAGGAGAGTGGGTTTGTTGTAAAAACAAGTTCAGCCCTTTCTTAAGTGCACTGTTACCCTTCTACCCTTTGCCCTGGGATGACACAGCAAGAAGGCTGTTGTCACATGCAGGCCCCTCAACCTTGGACTTTCCAGCCTCCAGAACTGTAAGAAATAAATTTCTGCTCATTATAAATCATCCAGTCTCAGGTATTCTGTTACAGCAGCACAAAACAGCCGAAGACAATCCATATCCCTCAAACTCTGTTCCTGGAATTTTCAAAAGCCTGTTCCTCATGCCTCCCTCACCCTGCTGCTTCTGCAATTTTCTCATCTCAGAAAGTGGCACCACTGTCCCTTCAGCCACTTGGGCCAGAACGTGGGATTCATTCTTGACTCCTCAGTTCATCCTTGATTGATCTAAAGATGCAATTTTCCTTGTGCCCCATCCCAACCCACAAGTCCTAGGCTGTGCCTCTAAACATCAGGAATCCAGGCCCTCCCACCACTGCCACCATACCTAGTCTAAACTACCAGTATGTGTTTGCCTGGAATACTGCAAAAGCCTCTTAACTCCAGGGCTCCTTTCCAGGCTATCTACTGTCCATTCCCCAAAGAGCCAGTGATCTTTTTAAAGCATTAATCAGATGTCTTGCTTTTAAAAACTCTCCAGTGACTGACTTATTGTGCTTAGAATAACATTCAGATCCCTTATTGCAGGTCAGAGGCATAGCTTGATACTTCCCTCTCCTCTCCTCCCACCCTCCACCTCCCACAAAGTGCCCACCCCCTTTTCTGCAATGCCTTGTAGGTGAAAGGTGACCTCCTCGGGAGGCCTTCTCTTACCACTCAAAATAAATAAATGTCCTCTCCTTCTATTACACGTTAGCCTATTACCCTATTTTATTTCTGTCAGCTACTTATCACTAAAATGGTCTTGTGTGATTTTGTATTTATTGTCTATCTTCTCACTAGAATGTAAGCTCCATGAGAGCAGAGAATTTGTTTTGTTCACAGCTATATCCGCAGAATCTGTAACAATGCTTGGTACATAGCAAGTACTTAATAAGTGTCTGTTGAATGAAGAGTATCCAATAATCTCATATCACTTCATGCAAAAGGGCTATGGCAACTTTGCATGATCTAGAAACTTCCACATTATCCCTGGCTGATGGAAGTAGTGTTACTGTCATGTCAACCAAACTTTTCCAGTTCTCTGACTAAATGAAGCACAGTGTTCTTGGGATTCTATTAGTTCTACAAGAGTTGTTAGATTTTTATGTTTATTTTCCTGATAATTTAAAACAATTCATATAAGCATATCATAGATCATCTACAGTGACTATAGATGTCTCAGGTATTCACTCCCTCTAGTTTGCTGTTACTCATCCTGTACAAAACCAAAGCCATTATGAGATGGGGTGAGGAGGATTCTGCTCTTGGAGGAAGCTACATATCTATACACATGAAATGAATGCACTGAACTCCAAAGCTTTTATTTTTAAAAACTCTGAATGTTACCTCTGCTGGCCCTTGCTCCACCCAACTTAAGCATGAAGACCAGTGGTATAGAATAATTCAAACTCATGGCAACAGTGGTTCCAAATGTTAGATTTTTTTACTTACCTGTATAATTTTTTTTTTTTTTTTTTTTTGAGATGCATCTCACTCTGTTGCCCAGGCTAGAGTACAGCGGCACAATCTCGACTCACTGCTGCCTTGAACTCTCCACACTCGGGTGATCCTCCCACCTCCGCCTCCTGAGTAGCTGGGACTATAGGTGCACATCACCAATCTGGCTAATTTGTGTATTTTTAGTAGAGATGGGGTTTCACCATGTTGCCCAGACTGGGTTCAAACACCTGGACTCAAGTGATCTGCCCACCTTGGCTTCCCAGAGTGCTAGGATTGCAGGTGTAAGCCACCACTCCTGGCCCTACCTGTATAATTTTTTAAATGTCTAAGTTTTGTGCTGCTATAACAGAATATTTTAGACTGGGTAATTTGTAATGAACAGAAATTTACTGACTAACAGCCTGGAGGCGGGGAAGTCCAACATCAACATGCCAGCCTCTGTGAGGGCCTTTATGCTGCATCATCACATGGCAGAAGGTGAGAGGGTAAGGGGGGCCAGACTGGCCCTTGTAGAACACTGATCCCACCCATGGGAGTGGAGCCCTCAGAGCCTAATCACCTCTTAAGGGCCCCACCTCTTAATAGTATTATATTGGCAAGTAAGTTTCAACATGAGTTTTGGAGGGGACAAATATTCAAACCATAGCATTAAAATTAATGTCTGGGAAAATAACACTGATGATCTCTATTAGGCCATTCTTGCATTACTATAAAGAAATACCGGAGACAGAGTAAGTTATAAAGAAAAGAGGTTTAATTGGCTCTGCAGGCTATACAAGAAGCACAGTGGCATCTGCTCTGCTTCTGGGGAGGCCTCAGGGAGCATTTACTCATGGTGGAAGGTGAAGCGGGAGCAGGCACGTCATGTATGAAGCACGAATGGGCATAAAACCACCACGGTCTTATGTAAACTCAAGAGTGAGAGCTCACATATCACCAAGAGAATGGTCCAAGCCATTCATGAGGGATCCATCCCCATGATCCACACACCTCCCACCAGGCCCCACCTCCAGCATTGGGGATAACATTTCAACATGAAATTCGGGCAGGGACACACATCCAAACTGTATCCCGAGCATTCCTTTATGTTCAAAGAGAAGAGAAAGTACTAATACCTATACTAGAGAAAAGCAATTCTCTAAGAATGGGGAACGCTCCCATGACTTTTAATTGACAATGCTATTCCTATGACCACGTTGGCTCCTAGGTTTTTTTTTTTTTTTTTTTTTTTTTTTGAGACGGAGTCTCGCTCTGTCGCCCGGGCTGGAGTGCAGTGGCCGGATCTCAGCTCACTGCAAGCTCCGCCTCCCGGGTTCTCGCCATTCTCCTGCCTCAGCCTCCCGAGTAGCTGGGACTACAGGCGCCCGCCACCTCGCCCGGCTAGTTTTTTGTATTTTAGTAGAGACGGGGTTTCACCATGTTTGCCAGGATGGTCTCGATCTCCTGACCTCGTGATCCGCCCGTCTCGGGCTCCCAAAGTGCTGGGATTACAGGCTTGAGCCACCGCGCCCGGCCGGCTCCTAGGTTTTTAAATTTATTAAATGTCTGCCCTCCCATATATGGCAATACTGATTAATTAGTTGAAACATTCTTTTTCCTTCGTTAAAAAAAATTAATTTGTTGCAGCTTGTAAGAATTCCAGAAGCTGGGGACATTATTTAGTGTTACGAGAGCAGGTGATGCAAAGGGCTGAAGTGAGTAATCCGGAAGGGACTGAGGACAGCAGGGGTCCTTCTCTATGACTGAGGGACAGAAGAGCAACAGAGTTAAACACACGTCCTGGTGCCAGGGAGAGCTGCAGCACAGCCCTGGCTCCACCATGACACATGCCGTGACCTTTGGCAAGTTACTTAACCTCCATCTGCCTTGGTTTCCTAATCTATAAAATGGGAACAATAGTAATACTATGTGGAGTCGTTGTGAAGATTAAAGCTGCTGTCAGTGTACCTAGCACATAGTGAGCACTCAGTAAGTGTTTGGTGGATGGCATATGTTCTTAATTTGCTCAGGCTCTCTGCCTCTTGCCTTTATTCCTTCCTGTTTGGACCTGAGAGTCTGCTGAGGGGGTGTTTTATACAAGAATCCATGTATTTAGTGGCTGTGATTGATCCACTAGAGCCAACAGAAGGCCTAGACCTGCATTGTGTCATTGTCGGTTACTACCTACATAATCTTAAATAAATCTCTTAACCTCTCTAGGTATGTTTCATCTTCTAAAAAGGGAATGGTGAGCCTTGCCCTACTTGACAGGGTTCATGAGGATTAAAAGAAGTAAACAGGAATGTACTTTAAGGTTTAAAATATTATTCAAGTGAAAATATGGTATTATGAGCCACTTGAAATGCATAGATACGAAGTAAAAAATGTTTGAGATATTGGCTATTGGTTGGTCTTCTCTGTTTGGGAATGCATTTTAATTCTGCCATAAGCAGCCCTCCTCCATTTTAATGTGTTGTCTCTGTGAGGAAAGCATCTCTGCTTCTTTTTTTCTTTTTTTTTTTTTTTTGAGACAGGATCTCACTCTGTCACCCAGGCTAGAGTGCAGTGGCGCGATCTCAGCTTACTGCAGCCTCCGCCCCGGGGTTCAAACAATTCTCCTGCCTCAGCCTCCCAAGTAGCTGGGACTACAGGCACACACCCCCAAGCTTGGCTAATTTTTGTACTTTTTGGTAGAGACAGTGTTTCACCATGTTGGCCAGGCTGATTGAACTCCTGACCACAAGTGCTCCACCCACCTCGACCTCCCAAAGTTCTGGGATTACAGGTGTGAGCCACCGCGCCTGGCCTCATCTCTGCTTCTAATGGTCAAGGACCAGTGTCCACATAGCAAAGGCTAACTAACTGCATGGGTGGAAAACCTGTCCCATCAACTTTGTTTTCCATGTATTCACCAGGTGTCACCCACACATCATCATCCAGTGGGCACAGGAGAGCAGAGACAGCATGCGCACACGGTCCTGTCCTCCCCACCCAGAGGCACAGTCAGCCTAAGGTACGACAGCTTAAAACTCCGCATACTTCACCACAAGGGAATTAACTGTAAAACAGAACAGCAGAGAGAACCCTGAGAGATGATCTTCTATAAAATTTCTCCACAATTGACAAAACTCACTTTCTTTTTTTCCTGTGGTTTTTCCCATCCATTACCTATTAATGAAGATTTATTGTTTTAGGGGGTAATAATTTACAGTAAGGTTTTGGGTTTTGTTGTTTTGTTTTGTTTTACAGAATAGGTAATGGTGATTATTGGGTCTATTTAGAGCCATGTTGTATTAATCTCTATATTAAATGAACTATAAGATACAATTTTTAATGCAGATCAAGAACAATCTCCCCAGAAGTTCCTTAACCAAAATACAGTAGTCCCCTTTTATCCACAGTTTTACTTTCTGTGGTTTCAGTTACCCGAAGTCAGTTGTGGCCCAAAAATGCTTAATGGAGAATTCCAGAAATAAATGATTCCTAAGTTTTAAATTGCAAACCATTCTGAGTCATGTAATGAAATTTTGTGCCATCCAGCTCCGTCCTGCCTGGGATGAATGTTATCCCTTTGTTCAGTGTATCCACAGTGTCTACACTACTCTCCCATTAGATTGACTCTTACAAACTGTGCTTGTGTTCAAGTAACCCTTCTTTTACTTAATGATGGACCCAAAGTGCAAGAGTGGTGAGGCTTTAATTCAGATATGCCAAAGACAAGCCATAAAGTGCTTCCTTTAAGTGAAAAGGTGAAAGTTTTCAACTTAACAAAGAAAGAAAAAAATTGTTACATTGAGGTTGCAAAAATCGACAGTAAGAATGAATCTTCAATCCATGAAACTGTAAAGAAAGAAAAAGAAATTCATGCATAGTATATATATGAGGTTTGTACTATCTGCAGTTTCAGGCATCCACTGGGGGTCTTGGAACATATTCCCCACCCTTAGCAGGGACTGCTGTACTAGAAATTGAGAATGGAGGGAGCATTTGAAAGTACCTATTTAAAAACTTGAAAGAGCAATGTTGCTCTCTACTGACATTTGTTGTGTTTACTTATTTAATTCAGTTTTATGAAGATGCCCAAATGGACATGTCCACGAGTAGACAAATAGAAGCCTAAGGGATATAGTAGCAAATTTTTACAGTTGAGTGGCTCTGAAAACAACCAGCACATATTAGAGTCTGAACCTAGAGAGAAGTTGCCCTGTCTCCCAGGCTGGAGTGCAGTGGTGCGATCTCGACTCACTGCAACCTCCACCTCCCGGGTTCAAGTGATTCTCCTGCCTCAGCCTCCTGAGTAGCTGGGATACAGGTGCGTGCCATCATGCCTGGCTAATTTTTGTATGTTTTTAGTAGAGACAGAGTTTCACCATGTTGAGTAGGCTGGCCTCAAACTGCTGACTGCTGGTGATTTGCCCACCTCTGCCTCCCAAAGTGCTGGGATTACAGGCATGAGCCACCATGGCCAGCCTTTTTTTTTTTCCCCTCACTCTTTCAAGGGATTTTGAGCTCTCCATAGAATGCCTATGGAATTCCTCCCACTAAACTAACCTTCCTCGTCTATCTTACAGGAAGCCCAGGGGAGAGGGCAAAAAGTGTCGGAAGGTGTACGGGATGGAGAACCGAGACATGTGGTGTACCGCTTGCCGCTGGAAGAAAGCCTGCCAGAGGTTCCTCGACTGAGAGACCCCCAGGCAGAGGGGCTTGGGGCCCTGAGCCGCTCCTGCCCTGGCCTCCCACTGCAGGTGTTGGAAAGAGCTTTTCCTCCTGAATAAAACACAGTTGAAGCTGGGAAAAGCCTTTTCAGGAGCCTTGGAGGAATAACAGCAAAACACAGAAAATTGTTTAAGTCACCACCTATGACAAAAGAAAGTTGCTCTTACTGAGAACCCAGCCTGGAACAGCTATAGCTAGCTTTTTTCCTTCAAAAGAAAAGTCAACTTTTTTGCTGTATGTCTAGATTTAAAACTGTGGACTTCTGTAGCAATTGAACCAACAAAGCCCATTTTACCTAGAAAGGAGGCATATTTTGATAAGCTTTCTGAATTATGCCATTTCCAAGATTTTTTTGACACTTAAAAAACAAGCTACAGGTTATTCAGTAGCATTTGTACAAAGAACAATACCTACTTTTGTTGTGAATAATCTTTTCCCTATTTTCCATTTGACTTCTCGGAGCAGTATATGTCAGGATGTGTTGCAAGAAAGCGCAGCACTCTGGACATCTTTTCTATGTCTTTTTGTTTGTTTTGTTTTTAAGAATGACCCCAAACTGAACCATGGTAGAGCTATTAGCTTGTAGGGCCCCCAGATGGCATAAACTCGAGAAGCGATTGTCCACGGAAATCACCAGCAGACTTCAGCCCCACGCTGAGTTCAGGAAGTCCAGCTGTCACTGTTGGGAAACATCTAGGAGTCTTCCTTGGATCCATAAGAAGCTCTTCCCCTGAGGCAGCACAGCTAATTTTACTCTCTACCTGCCACAACTCAGTCAAGAACTGGCACCTGTAGCCATCTGGGTAAGCCTCGATGCTTCTTTCAGGGATGTGACACAAATGGCAACTCAGAGCTATTTGTTACTGCTTGTCTGTCAAGATTGTAGCCAGGTTAATGGGTCATTTTCCTTTTCTCCAAGCTCCACCACTGACTGATTTCGGAAGAGGTAGAGAACTTCAAACTGTCCCAGCAGGTTTGCTTTAGACAGCAGAGCACAGCCCACATGGCCCCACCTGTTCAGAAAGTCATATTAGGTCGACAAACCACTTCCATTCTGAGTGCACTTTTATAGGTTTTATGCTTTAGCATGTCTGGGAGCTGAGTTAATGAACAATATAAACATGTGAGTAAATGGAAGGTTGTCAAACCTTAATTTTTTCTTATAAAAATATTGGAGCTATTCATTTAAGAATTCGCTCAAAAGGGAACATACAGAACATCAAAAGGAAAATGCATGTAGGTATAGGAATTTCTCAATTTAGTAGGGCCAGGGCTTGCACTGTGTTCCATTTATTGGACTTCGTAACTTGCTTGCTTGTTTGGAGGATAGTGGTGTGGGAAGAGGGGAGTCGTCAAGCCCTATAAATAAGCTCATTCTCTATCTACCCTACTCTCAATTGCCCTGCTAAAGAGTTATTTCTCCTATACCTATGCAAAGTAGGAAGAGCACCTTATAGGAGGCACTGTATAGGGACAGGGGACATGGGATCAGCCATAGGAATGTTAAATGAAATTGCACAGAGGAAAGTTTAATATATGTCTAGAGATTGTACATACACTTTTTTAAGCGTAGAGAGAAGTCATCTAGTAATGACAAATATTCTTTTTATATACAAGCAAAAGAAAGTATAAGGAGGTTCTACAGCGCAACATCCACGATCTGTGCATTCACATATTATGGGACTCTTATTTCTTAAACTTTCATATAAATTTTTAAAAATTGTTCCTTAGAAGAGATCCTGGTTTTGTGGTTTTTTTTTTTTTCATTTATTTCTTTAAAAACATTTATTTTAGGAGAAGAGAGAAAGAGCTTCATCTAATTTTGCATCTTGATTACCAATCAGTAGTAGCCACAGCACCAGCAATACTGTATGTTTTAGACTTACAAGGTCAGCCAGGAAATGGCATTTTTAAAAATGCAGAAATGTGTTTGTTTCTTCTACTCTAGCATGTCCTTTCTCCTCCTGGTGTCCTGTCACCCCCCATGCAGCACCACTGATGTGAGATGATGCTCTGGTTGGTCCAGGAAGCCCTGAGCCATGGGCAGATTACCCAATGGCCTTGGGAGGCCAGAGCTGGTCACCTGTTTAAGCAAGTTCACCATGTATTTAAATGATAGGGTACAGTCCTGGACTAGAGGTTTTTCTCTTCAGCAAAGCTCTCTAGCCCTTGATCGTTGGACTGTTACTAATAGAAAAAGATTCAAGTCATGAAGTATAAAATCCATCCCCCATCCCAGAACTTTGAAACACAAGGAGGGAGAGTTCTTTGCTATGGAGCAGTCCTGGAGCAAAGCCCCGTGGCTTTCACCCCCAGATATATACCCCATGAGTGTGCTAAGCTCCAGCTTAGCTGAGCCAAGCTCATTCCTTACCTGGTGTGCGGCCAGTGCACAGGTGTAAGCAGAACTATAGAGCTGAATGTAGCTTCCCTGGGATCTCTTCTCCTTTCTAAAGTGTTTTTCACACAGTTCTGTGCCTCCTGCCCAAGCTGGGGCTCCTTTCTGCCTGATAGCCCAGGGCTCTGTGTCGTTTCTTTTCTGGCTTCAGGTGCAGACAGACCCTCAGTACCTTCCTAGACACGGACACATATTCCCTGGACCAATGCATGGAATAACTAGTAGACCACAGGTGGCTGGTCTTGACGAAAAGGGATTATACTCCTTACAGGCCACCCTGAAAGCTATGAATTCCAATATACACCGCTGATCGTGCAAGTTAGGTTTCTTTTTTTTTTTTTAATGTAGCTTTATTTTGTTATGTTTTGGAACTAAATGAAGTGCCAAATTAGCCAGACATTCGTTGGATGCCATCGCTGTGGAACCAAGTTCTCTGTATGTGTTCGTTTGACTGGGAGGAGGGGGAGGGCTGGGCAGACTGCTCCCACAGCAGGCTGGCGGTGGAACTGGAGCCCTGGCCACCGCAGGGAGCTCAGGGGAGGCCTGTCTGCAAAAGACATGCAAAACAATGGATTCTGGTCCCGAAATATTTCTAAGTAAGGCATAATGTAGCCTTTTGATTTTTTTTCTCCTTTGACACACCAACCTTCAGAAAAGTTTTCGCATCTCTCTCCAAAGAAGTCATTTCATAGTGACTGACAGGACATTCTCCAGACAGTGACAAAACAGAGTGGCCAGCAGGCAGTGGTGTTAAGCCTTGGGCCTTCCCAGAAGATGTGTGCTGCATTGGTGGGAGGCAGTGTGACAACCTGGAGAAAACACACAGGTAGCAAGGGGGTCGGTGAGGTAAAAGAGGTCTGTGAACACCTGGCTCTTGCTCATCTTCTTGGTGCTGATCAGCTAGTGGTCACCATCCCTGAGCACCTCCCAGGGAGCTGCCATTGTCTCCTCTGGGAGCAGCTGCCTGAGGCAAGGAGAGAATGACCTGAAGGGAAGTACCTCTGGCCAAGGGTGCAGGGCTGCTGTGCCCAGCCAGAGCGGGCCATCTCTAGCAGATACAGACTTCTCTCCACCACACTAGCTGAAAAGTTTTCTCCCTTGGTTGGCAAAAGCCAGTGTCAGGAAAAAAGTCGTGCGTTTCTGACCAAGAATGTGTGCGCTTAGCTGCAAAGTGCCCAGCGGCAGCTCCAGGCACCAACAAGGTGCCCTTTTGTTAGACAATTCCTGCCTGAATGAACATAACCATATTGCAGATGAAAATTTTCAGTAGAGAATGACACAATTCTTGACCTTTCTAAAAACTTTTCAAAGAGATAGCCACATGTCTATATGTTGCAAAAGATTTTTAAAACTGAAATGTCCTCCATTAAATCTCAAGATCCCTGGAGTTTTAAGTCTGCTGTTTCTGGTGTCACACTAAGCCACACTTTTGAAAGCAGCCCTGGGTTCTGAATTAGCTGGCACTGCTGAATCCATGTTCCCCCTTCATCAGACTCCAAAGTGCAGCATTCACTTGCAAAGGTTCAGAGAAAAGTGGCCAGAGTTGTACATATAAGAGAGATACCTTGAGAATAGTAGCAAAATACTGTAAATAATATTCATTTCCTCAGGGAAAAATAAAGGGCATGCAAACATAGGTCTGGAGACTCCTAAAACTAGGAAGAATTTTGTTGTCACTAAAGTCTTTTCTACTCAGAACAATTTTTTTCTTCAGATGAACATGGTATCATTTCAAGACAAATTTCCATGAACTGGGCAGTGCTGACATTTGTGAGGCGTGGGGGAGTGCCCTGGGAAAATGGTTCGTAGCTGACCCGTAGCCTAAGGCTAATATTTGGACCACAGGCGCAATGCCTGGGGGTGGGGCGGGGTGGGGATATTCCTAGACTCATGTAAGGCTTTTTCTGAATGTAATTGTGAATACAAAGCCTTTCTGGTTCTTTTTATCATTACCCAATGGATGACTGTTTATTAGCTATCAGCAGAATTCTGTAGGTGAAAGCAAGCCGTAAATGATGTACATTTTGCTTTAATAGCATGTTAGCAAACAAACTTCCATGGACTCTTGTGGACAAGGTGCTGATTTTTCTCATGACCCTGTAGAATTGCTATCGACCACATCTTCTGTAGCACTGACCTGTGTGAACTCGGGGAAGAATTTGTGCATACAAATGAGTGGAAACAGAGCAGGATTCATGAATATGAATGAGAATGTGGATCATTTTGGAGAATGCCCCAGGCACACGGGTCAACTGGAAATTTCATTTCTCTAAGAAAGTAGCCCTACCAGCGGCACGGACTGTCCCTGTTCCTCGTACCTGTGAGGATTCCTCCATATCGGAACTGATTCTTGTGTCTTTTTTGCATTGTAACTAGCCAAACCTGAAGTCAGTAAATAAAATGAGATTAGCACTTTTTTTAGGTACCAGTTGTATCACTGAGTAATGCACACCAATAGAGCAAGAAACTATAAAATGTATTTAAGACCAGCTGGTTTGCTTATTACGATTGACTTTGAAAAAGCCCATATCCAATGATATACATGCTTTAAAAGGTATATCTGTCATAGGACCAGGAACCAAAATGAGAATTTTACTTCTGGTCCTGTTTTGTAAATAGTTCCTTTTTCTGAAGACAATCTCATGTTTTATAACTTTTGTTGTGGGTCTGAGAATCATAATGGTAATATGTTGTGGCAAAATGTAATCTTTAAATAACAAAAACAATTATAACTTAATTTTCCAAATAAAACAAGAAATATACTGGTTAGGCTTCTACAGTTCTAAGAGACATGACACTTTGGTAATAAGCGTCAGTACTCTACTTCTCAAGTTAACTGGAAATATTTTACAAGATGCAGTGTTTTGTAATCACAAAGAACACAGACATTTTGCGAGAAATGACCTTGGTTTTATACATTGTAGCTTATTTTTTAAATATATAGTATTTTACCAGACAGGAAGTGTTAATATTATAAGTAATTCCGGCTCACCAAACAAAGGGCTATGTCTCTTTTAAGCAAATGTTTTGATGCATATCTTTTTAATTAACCCTCTGCAGCAAGGGTAGAAACACAGATCAGATGGAATGGGTATTATAAGAGAATCAAGGTAGCAACAGCTACTCCTTTTATCATTAACGGTGTGTTTTCAAAGCATGGAAAAAGATGCCTGAAGAGTCATTTTATATATTTTAAATCTAAAAAATGTTCACAGATATGCTTATAGGCCATGGGAGAAATATTCTTATAAATTTTTTAGTGTAAAATGATAAATTCTGTGTCACAAAGATAAGTTTACCACTTGACCTACCAGAGCCACAGATACTTGCATTTAACCAGCAAGTATCATTTGGTGGAAATTCCTAAAATCATATTAGATAGGTCCGAAGATAGAATTCTTAGGTGATCAGTAGTGTTTAAAATAATTTTGTCCTCAGCACTAAGTATATAACTGTAATTTCCACATAAGAACAAGTGCTTCCAAAATATAGTGGAGGGAAAAAAGAAAATTAAAAAAGAAAAAGAACAAGTGCTTGATTTTTCACTGTGAAGAACTAGCAGGCACACGAGGTTGTGATCAGTAAGTGACTGCGTTCCCAAGAACCAGGAAACAGAGGGGAGTTGTGAAGAGTTTATTAAAACTGCACAAATAATTTAGAGCTTTGCCAAAACCATTTCATAATGCTGTACAGTTTTTTCAAGCCCACTCACTGTTAAAACAAGAAAGCATCTTTTCTTTCTAAGATTTTAGTAATCCAGAAGCTAGCCTAATTAGCCAAGTATGCAGATAACATCAAAAGCAAAGCTGAGATAGAACAGCCATACACCCGTTGGGCAGCTCTTATGAGGTGGTCAGAAGGTCACTTGGACCTTGGTTTCAAATAGGCTTTAGAATCTGCACACTTGAGGACTAGAAATGCACAGAGTTAGGGAAAGCCATGTACAGCCTTGGCTCCTGGTCTTTACGATGAGGCGTCCTGCATATCTCTGTTTTCACTCCTTGGAATGTCTCCATTATTAGCATTAAAGTCCCCAAGAAGTTTTTATTGCTGTGCAGTTTTGAACCAAATGAGTCTCATTTCCAAAAGATTCCTAATTCTATATAGGAGAGGTTGCAAATGTCAGTGCCTCAGAAGGACCACGCAAGTTCTGTAAATGATTGATGTGGATCAGGCAAAGAGGAACACAAGAATGGTGAAGACCAGGTTGAACTGGAGAACACATGCCCTCTTTGAAGGGGCGCCCACACTCAGCTCTAGACAATCAGAACCATGCAGAAATCAGGCCCAGGGCTGCTAGATCTTCTGACTTGGAAATAGGATATTACCTGACACGTAAGTGTTGACAACTAACTCAAACTCTTGGCCAACACTATGCAGACCAAAGAGAAGCTGTACACAGGCAGGTGCAGCCTGCAGCCCCCAGTTTCAACTGTTAGGAAAAGTGGATTTCACATTCCACAGTTGTCAGGTCAGGTTCATCCATCAGCCCCACAAACTCGCATGTCGGCACTATCTGGGCAACTAAAATAAAAGTGGGGAAAGAGATCGTTTCTCCCCGGATATCATTCTCATGGCAGACTTGAATAGAGATAACGCTGAGTTATCCAGCTCTCTCACTCTGCCTCCTTTTGGCATGCCCAGGCCGTGCCCCACAAAGCATTGAATCACTGTTACCTTATTTTCTTACTGTTTTCTACCGTGGCCACTGTGATGAGGGGCTGGCAAAGAGCAGCCTCGTGCCTTCCGAGAAGGTGGCCAGGAGCCTCTGAAGCTTGCAGCGAGCACACATTGCCTCCTTGTGCCAAAGCCCTTTGCCAGCCTCCCCACACTCCTTCCTTCTCCATTCTGCCTCATGAGTCTTCGTTCCCGTGTCAAATTACCACTGCTTCACCTATGATACAGCAGAAGCCTTGCTTCAGAACTGGTAGGCATTTAGGTTATTTCGGAGTGTCCACTAACCTCAAAAGGAGGTTTTTCCCACATACAAAACTCTAGCATCTTTGAGGGCAAAAGCAAAATGGGAATAAATGTGTCATGAAAAAAATGAGAAGTTGCTTCCTTCATTTAGATGGACTAAGTTATTTTAAACTGTATCTTACATCAGAGTCCTGATGGTATTGGGATAATCACTGACCCTTTCACGTATGTAATAAATCCGTCTCGTTCACACACACTATTCCATTTGATCTCTGTAAGAACCCAGCGTAGAATAGGAATATTTAAAATCAGCATACCCACCTCCAAGGCCAACCCAGAGTAGTCTTGAACCTGAGTCAGCCTCAGTACTGCTTGCAAGGAAGAGGGAAAGGGCTCATTAAAGGCCTGGCTCAGACCTTAGTCTTCCAGACTGATTAGGGACATAAGAAGACCCAGGGACCCACCGTGTTCTCAAACCATCTTTTCAGTCCAGGCCTTTCAGCATAGACGTAAAGAGCCCACCCGTTACTCAGTCATGTTGCCAAGTGCAAACTGATTTATCCCCAGATGAATCCCTTTACTATAGCGGATCTCTAATCCCTAAATTTCAGCCAATTTGGTAGTTAATTATAGGAGCTTATTAGCTAAATGTATGTTCTGAGTAAAAGTTTTGACTCCTTGGGGAAAATTTATTTTGCTGCTAGCATACAACATTTGCTATGTATATAAACTTAAGTCAATGCCAGAAATTTTAAAACCAGCTCAAATTTATAATCCGTAATGATCAAATCAAAACATACTGTAAATTCAGAGTTGGAAACGCCTGGTAATATGGTTAAGTCATGTTTAAATATGAATGCAATTTAAATGACATTGGCAATGCCTGAGATTTCTTTCATTGTGAATGATTAAAAAGCAGTCCAAAATATGAATGGATTTCATCTTACCTTTCTCCCATTAATTTACCAGGTGTAACATCTTGAGTTTGGAGTTAAGTCATTCACAGGCAGTTGAGTCGTGGAGCTAGAAGGAGCCTCAAAAAAAAAACATTTTGGCCAGACTCCTACATCATGAACAGGGTTCTTGATGAATGATACTTATTATTATGTTTCTAAAGTAATACAGTGTTGGAGAAGGAAGCAGTTTAGTGCTTTCCTCTTCTGATGGAAAAGAATCATAGTTAGCACCATTGCCATGACAATAACAGGATGTAGAAAGACCCATGAAGAAAGAAAGAAAAAGAAAGCTATGGTTCCAAAAGCAAGTAACCGTAGATTTTGAAAGAAGGTGGAGATGGTGATTAAACTGTAGTCCTTGTTTTTCAAAAATGTTCTTTCATGTTAGGCACCATCCACATAGTTATTAACTACCAACTTCCAAAGAGAAGATCCCCTTGATTTATTTATATCATGAAAATACTAAAAATTAATTCTCAAGTCTAATTAACTATTACATTATCTTGCTAGGGCCATTTCCCTAAATTTTTAATTCAGAAAATTAACCAGAGTTGGCCAGATGCAGTGGTTCACGCCTATAATCCCAGCACTTTGGGAGGCCAAGGTGGATGGATCACTTGAGGTCAGAGTTCAAGACCAGCCTGGCCAACAGAGGAAGAAAGAAAGAGTGAAAACAGAAGAAGAGTGAAACCCTGTCTTTACTAAAAATACAAAAATTAGTTGGGCGTGGTGGTGCACACTTGTAATTCCAGCTACTTGGGAGGCTGAGGCAGGGGAATCCCTTGAACCCGGGAGGTAGAGGTTGCAGTGAGCCGAGATTGCACCGCTGCACCTGGGGGATGGAGTGAGACTACCATTAAAGAAGGAAACTTCCTTTAAACAGAAAAAAACAAAGGTGCTCATCTATTTCTTCTGAATTCTCTCTACATCCTTGACTTAAAAGGAAAACCAGCACTCTAGAGAAGAAACGGAGCTTTAAAAGAGAACAGTCCCCATTCCAGCTACCAGTCTTGCTTTCCCCCATCTTGGCGAGCCCCAATGAATTTGCTATTGAAAGATTACCCATCCCTTTGCCCTCATTTCCCTGAGCTGGAGGCCAGGCTGTTGTTAACGTTTTTTCAATTCTAAAGCCCCGATGGGACATTCTTGTTTCCGTGATACTGCTTTCTCTCTCTTAAATTAAGGTGCAAGGGGATAAATATTACTGTGACTGGGATGTAAGGCTCAGTCAGTGTGGCTATCCCCTTCCTTCGGGAAAAATATTCCATCTGTCTGAACGGTTTTAGGTGATCATGAGGAGAGCAGCTTAGCAGACAGCCAGCCACGCTCATCACAAAAGATTTGGTCAGACTCACTGTAAAGAATGACAAGGCAGATAGCTAATTCTTTCACTGTGCCTCAAAGCCTGCTGTGCAAGTCAGCAACCCGACTGGTCCTTTCCACATGCGAGGCTAATAGAGTGATCAGAACCAGGAATGTGAGCTGGGTTCCACCTTAGGAGGGGACAGTGAGGGCAGAGCAAGAGGGCTCCATGTTTAATTACTCCAGGCTCTGACTTCTGCCCACAATTACAGAGCATGAAAGCAGAATTGGCCTTTAGTATGTGAAAAGGAAGTGGCTCCTGCAGGGTGTAATTGTTATAATTTCGTATTTATGGAAAGAGAAGAGGACTCCAGTCCACTCATGTTGTTAAGCACTTGCCCCTCACTCCACTGGAGCCCCCTTCCTATGCTTTGGGCACAGATGGCTGGGACCGAGAGGAAAGAGGAAGAGCAGCTGCCAGAGTGTGAATATACCCCTCAGGGATCTACAGTGGAGTTTAATGATAAACTACCCATACTCTCCCAAAAAAGGTTGAGGGGCAATGCATAACTTTGCAGATTACAACCCTTGTTTTACTTTTTAAACCTTTTTTCCATACTCTTATTGGAAATCAATGGCTGTGATGTGACCAACACCTGTGATGATAGCAAAGCCCCTCCTTTCACTGTCTGCCAACTTCGGGGAACCTCCTTGGTCATTGGTAGAAAGCTTTAGAAAAGACTTAGCTTTTAGGGAAGAACTAAAATCTCCAAAACATACTAGTCCCATGACTTCGATAACTGAAAATGTCCTGGGTGTAAATTAACCCAGGAATGTGGATCATACATGTTTAAAAGAAAAAAAAAAAATCCCTGAATCAATATTTTCCTACAACACACCCTAAAATTCCTATTTTTGTAATTAATGGTTGGACAGTGATCAGCCATTTAAACATAGGCTCTCTGGAATAACCAGACACTAGAATAGTTTCCGAAGTGTTTTGTGTATCAAAATCCTATATGCTTAGAAGAAGAACTCAGGATAAGAAAAAATCGCTAGGTCCCAAAGGGTTCATGACTATCATCAGATGCAACTGCGAGTGACCTACGGTCATTTTATCAAATGAGAAGACTGGAGAGAGAACAACAGTAATCACAAAACCTCTGTTGCTCTTAGTCCATGACAATGTTTAAGGAAACTTTTAAAAATTAAGCCATCTTCTGAATTGTTTTCTACACCAAATCTAAAATATTAAAATGAAATTATTAAATATTTAAAACGGGGTATTTAGTGGAAATGCAATCAGTAGAAAGCATTGCTTTTTAGTGCCTGCTAAACAAGTAAAGGAGAAAGAATGAAGAGAAAACAGCAGTCCTTCCTGTGTGACACTCGTGTGAAAATGACTGGCATTCACATGTCATTGAGTGCTAACTCAAAAGCTAAGTGGCAATGCTGTCCAATGTTTAGAGATCTTTTGAAATATAATCTTACTACCATTCAGAGGTAAGTACTTGCTTAACAAAAGTCTTTAATATTAGTGAATGAATGTATAAAATTATAAACTATGCATTTTCAAAGAGTAGCATGTATTTTGTATTGAATCCAAGTAAATTTTTGCATAGCTACCTACCACAATTGCAAATTATTCAAAATAAACTTGGATACATATCCTTATGGGGATATGGGAAGCCCATCTATATTCTCCTACTTGATGTTTTTAAAGATTGAAACTTTACTCTGAAACATCAGGCTCTAAAAAATTCCATCATTAACATGAATAAATGGGAAATGGTTTATTTTTTACTCCTTAAGCATAAATGGGAAATGTTGGCTGTTAGAAAATGTGCCCAGTTCTTTAAAGGTTCTAGTAACACTGGATTAACAAGCAAACGAAACTGCACGAAGTGAATGAATATTTCATTGGATAAAAATGGCATAGGTTTTATCTGTTGGGTGTAATGCTCAATCCCAGAAAAAAAATATTCTTCAAGGGGTTTCGGTTATAGTTTCAAAGAACAAAATATGAAAATATTGTCCAGCAAGGCAAATCATTGATCTTTTTTCAAAATTACTTATATTTTGGAAAGTCTATATAGAATATACACAAATTTCTTCAGCCCTTTTGTTGATTTCATATTTTCATGAAACCTCTTCCCCTAATAATTTGCCTTCTCTCTTTAATCAGTGCTTTACTACATTACTCAGCATGAAAAAGTATCTTTTCCTTCATCTGACAATGTGGAAATAACTCCATTTCTCTGCCATTCTGGTTCTCTTCAGTGTCCATTGAGAAAGTTTCTCAACTGTTTGTAAAATACAGGGGCGGGGGGGAAACACACACACACATTTCTAAACCTGGTACTTAAGGTTATACTGGATTGTTTGCTACCTAATTAGAAGTTATTGGGGGAGGGGCAATGTGTCTTTTTATATGATTTTAGCCAAATTCAGATGTTCTGATACACATTTCTGAATACCTATCTGACTGTAAATACAGCCTGTGGAGGTTCAGGTTGATAAACCTTTTACCTGACTGTTCCTCAGCCATGCTCCTTGCCAGCTTCTGGCACATTGTACATAGATTTGTTGAATGTTTAAATCATTTGTTTTTCTAAATGCTATTCTCTAAAACAATTTTTTGAATTTCTGTTGCTTTCCATTGTTTTGGACTTTGTGTGTTTGTTTAAAAAAAATGTTTCCTAAATATTTAACACCAGGAAAAATATTTTTAAATAAACTGGTGCTAATTGAAACAGAAGGAAATTTTCAGATCGAAGATGTACAATGTTAAATGTTCACACCAGTTAAACTGCACTTTCCCAAGGGGACAGCTGGCATCTACTTGAAATGGGCATCAAGAGACCACCAAATGTTTACAGTTTCTGTGGCTCATTTAAGTGTAAAATGCAGAAGTGGCTCTGTCCCCCCAGGGTTGAGGATTTGCTACACTGGTCCTCTGGAAGCATTTAAGTAGAAAAAAAGGCTTATAGTAAGAATCACTTTAGTAATCGTCTTCTGGTCCTTGGACTTTTCTGTTCTGTAATGCTTGTAATAATGAATATGGTGTTGCCAATCTAGTCTGATATCATTGTTGACCTGTACTTACTTTGTGGATGGTTCTACCTGGGGTTGCACTGGCACAAACAGAGCCAGAACACTGGACTTTCAGAAGACCATTTTGACTTCTACAGTGTCTACACACATGAATTTAAATGCACTTGTAACTGGTTAATTACCATGAAGTAAGTCTAACTTCCACTTAATAAAAGTTTTTGTGTATCTGCTTCTATTTGGAAACCATTTATTTAATTAAGGATAACTAATGTATACCAAGAAAGGCTCGCTGGGGCTTGGGGTTTTACCTAGAGTTGTAAAAATAGTTCAAAACCAAAGAGATGTCTTCATTATCAAGGCCATTTTTAGAAACATGTGGAAGGCATGTGTCCTCATGTTCAGCCCTGCTAATGACAATTTCAACCCATTCCCTTAGCAATCCTTAGCAATGATTGTCCAGATATGTTAGCTGCTGACCTTGTGCTGCTGACTTGTGTTCCAAACAAGTAGACAACGTGGCAAACAGAGGGAAAATAATACCTATTTTGAAGCTAAGCCAGCCTGGAATTGTCATCTTCAGGCCTCAGGCTCCTGAAAGTGGGTTTCTGCAAAGCTGACTTTCAGTGCCCACATTTGCCGTGGAGGAGGGATGGGCACAGCAGCCTCCACATACTGTGCTCAGACTGCAAGTGCGCCCCTCCCAAGCCCTCTGCTCCCAGGGTCCCAGAGGCTCTCCAGGTCTCAGTGACTGGGACACAGCAGAACCCTCAGGGGCAGGGCAGCAGAAAAAGATACTGAGAATCTGGGCCTTAGATGTTGTCCTGCAAAGTTGTGTGGAAAGCATAAATTTGCAAAACAAGTTTTTACTAAATCCTATACAAAGGGATGCTGCAGCAAACAGCTGAGGAGGTAATGAATGTTTTTAGTGTAAAAATGCAAGCTACCTTCCCCTCAAAAAATACCCTGCAAGAACTTACATTTCCTAAGGGTGAAGACCGTGTCCTGTGTCTTCTACCCACTTTGTGTCATACTCTACCAGGCATATAATAGATGATCAATACATTTTTTAATGAGTAGATGAACAAATTGTTCAGACAGCATTTCTTCAGCCTTCAGATGTGCTTTCTGCCTTCAACCTGCCATTGCTGGAACAAAGCAGAGGAAATAAGGAAACATTTTAAAGACTGGCATAGACATTTATTTGGAAAGCCACATTTTTAAAGTTTCTTTAGAATATGTACATTCTCAAAATGGCCAACTCCAAATGACTATATTGATTACATAATAATTAGCCAATACAGGACAAAGTGCAATCACATGGTTACTGTTTTATGTAGAAATGCCTTGCACATAGCAATTCAATAAATAAGTGAACAAAAATGAATGCTTCTAAAGGAAATAAATTACAACATAGGTCTGTGCTCTTACAAGCAAGCAGAGTAAATGGAATGAGACTATTAGGATCTGTGTCAGTAACACAGGAGAGAGAATCCAGGCTGGCATTAAGGCATAATAGACACTATTTTAGGAGAAGGATCTGGGTATTATAGTCATCGTTTATTTGTTTGTATCTGTGTAATATATGCACACAGTTACAAAAAAAATCAGGGTAGTAAAAAGCTTACAGTGAAAGCAGGTCCCTGCTGCTGTCCCTTTTCACCCCTTCATTATGCTCCTAGAAGCAGCCACATTTGACTTCTTTAACTGTTTCTTCTGGGACTTGATTCCATTTATATTTTTTTATTTAATTATATGCAAGTATGCCTGACAAGCTCCAGCCAGCTCCAGCCAAGGCATCTATGGTATCAAGAGCAAGAGGCACAGAGCACAGCACGAGGCTGGAGAGTGTTGCACAGGGACTGGCAAAGTGCCTGGCACAGGGAAGTTCCCTGTGTTACAAGGGGTGCCCCCTGCGCACGGTTGAGACCTAATGCTCTGAACAACACAGGCATCTCCCTGTGCATTAGGACGCTGGCCTGTGGGCTGATCCATGAGTTTCTCACAAGTTTGCTGGTTGTGAATCAATTCTTCAAAGCACAGTAAGCCTGGGTAACCTGAAAACAATCAAATGTCCTCACCTCCAAATGAAACCTGCAAACTAGCCTCAGACCCCAGGCCAAAGCCTTCAGTCAGCCAGCTGGCTAGCAGGTCGCTCACAATCTCTTTTAATATCATCTGCACAGCAATTCCTAGTTTTTGATACATTCCTTACTTTAGCTGATTTCACTGTAATGGCCAGATCATCCCCGAAAAACAATTCATGTCAGAGGTTGCAGAACAGCTCAGCTAAGGGAAAATTGCTCACTGTTCACCTTGTGGCTACAGCCAGAGGTGCTAGAAACCAGCTGCACCCATACATTTTATGTGCTTGGCTGCAAGTAATAATCCCACTCAAACTCGACCAAGCAAACACAAGTGGGAATTTACTGAAAGGACACATGGTGTCTTCTGTGGGACCCCTGGTCAGATGATGTTGTCAGGCCACATAGAGGCCTGGAATCAGGAGTGAGAAAGGATTTGGGAAATAGGCAGCCACACTGCCCTTCCAGTTCCATCCTGTCATCCAGTCTCCAGGGGCAGCAGGATCAAGACTCCTCTCTTTTCTAGGGTCTCTTCCCTCCTCACCCTACATAGCTGCCTTTTCTGCTCTTCCAGCATGTGGTGGAAAATGGCCAGCAGAGGCCTACATGACCTCCCAACACATGCAGTCAAGAGGGGACTAGAATTTTGGAGCACCAATTCCAAACACGAGAGAATTTGATTGGCCTAACAAGGGAGAGCCATCTTCCCCTGCTCCAACCAACTGGGCTGGGGTGAGAGTGTACTGTTCGGGGCCACATGGAAGTTTCTCTAATAATTTTGTTTGCACCAACCTAATAATAAAGTGTGGGTGGAGGTGGGCAGATCACTTGAGCCCAAGAGTTTGAGACCAGCCTGGGCAACAAGGGGAGACCCCATCTCTACAAAATATAAAAATATTAGCTGGGCATGAGAGCACGTGTCTGTAGTCCCAGCTACTCAGGAGGCTGAGATGGGAGGATCACTTGAGCCAGGAAGACTGAGGCTGCAGTGAGCTGTTTGTGCCACTGCATTTCAGAATGGAAAACAGAGCAAGACCTTGCCTCAAAAAAAAAAAGTGTGAGGTTGGGAAGGAAATGATTGGTGGAAGAAATAATTTTACCATTTCTAGTACAGGATACAAAACCCATTTTTCTTGCTAATAAATACAGTCATGGGTTATTATACCCAGGTGGGATCTGAAAGATCATCTAATTTAACTCTTGGTTCACAGATGAGATTCATGACCATGAATATCATTTGACATTTTGGTATTGTTTAATGTCAGTTTGTTTTCATAAAGTTCCACTGTTTACTTGTTTTCTGAAAGATAAGGTTATCTATTATCTAGGCCATTGAAAACCACCTATGAAAAAATTATTTTTAAAGTTATAAAAGGGGCCAAGTGTGATGGCCCACGCCTGTAATCCCAGCACTTTGAGAAGCCAAGATGGGCAGATCACCTGAGGTCAGGAGTTGGAGACCAGCCTGGGAAACACGGCAAAACCCTATCTCTACCAAAAATACAAAAAATTAGCCAGGTGTGGTGGTGAGCGCCTGTGGTCACAGCTACTCGGGAGGCTGAGGCACAAGAATTGCTTGAGCCTGGGTGGCAGAGGCGGCAGTGAGCCGAGATTCTACCACCACACTCCAGCCTGGGTTACAGCGTGAGACCCTATCTCAAAAATAAAGTTAAAAAAGCATTGCTTATTATCTTAAATATAGCCTCACCAAGTACAGAGGGTAGGAAAACTGGAGCCATACTGCCTGAATTCAAATCCCAGCTTCACCATTTACTAACTGTGTGACCGTGGAGAAATTACATAACCTCTGTGTGCCTCAATTTCCTGCAGCATAAAATATGGATAATAATGTGACCTGTCTCATATGAGTATCGGGAGTTATAAATGAGTTAATATGTGTAACGTGTTTAGTATGCTGCCTGGCACATATTGAGAGCCATGAAAGTATTTTTTTGGCTCCCCCAAAGTATTTCTCTGAGTAATCAACTTTAAGTAACTTGAGACAAATACATTAGTCCCAAAAAGCATCTTGAACCATTACAGCAGAAGCTGTCAGTTAGCTGCAGTAAGCTAAAAGTACATTTTTATTTCTAACAAAGATTATTTTCTAATGTTTCAAGTTAGAACTCTGTACTATAGAAGTACAGAAAAGTAGAAAGAATATCAGATAACTACCACCCTCACAAATAAGCACTGGTAGATTGATACATTTTTCTCAAGCTATTTCCATGCATATTTATTCACATAGTTGTGATCACACTGTATATATAATTCAGCATGCTGCCTTTAGTCACTTAACATTATAGCATATGCAACTCCCCATATCATTAAATATTTTCAAATGCCTTCATTTCAATAGCTGTGTAATAGTACCGCATGTAGATATACGCTGATTTCCTTAAATATTCTCCTATTTGGAAAATGTATGTTGTTTTCAATTTTATACTCTTTTAAACTTTTACTACAGTTGCCAAATTACTATCCAAATGATTTGGCTCAATTTACTCTCCCAGTGGCAAAGTGAATGAGTGTCTTTCTGTAGGCTCACCTGCAAGGAGTATTATCATTTTTTAAAATCTGTCCTAAGTTGATAGATACTAAAAAGCATGTCATCCTTGTTTTAATTTTTCCTTCCTTCCTTTTTCCCTTCCTTCCTTCCTTCCTTCTTTCTTCCTTCCTCCTTCCCTGCCTCCCTCCCGCTTTCTCTTTCTCTTTTTCTCTTTTTTTTTCTCTCTCTCTCTCCTTTCTCTTTCTTTTCTTTCGACAGAATCTAGCTCCGTTGCCTAGGCTGGAGTGCAGTGGCACAGTCATAGCTCCCTGCAAACTTAAACTGCTAGGCTCAAATGATCTTCTTGCCTCAGCCTTCCGTAGCCGGACTACAGGTGCATGCCACTGCAACCAGCTATGGTTTTTTATGTTTCTGTAGGGATGGGGGTCTTACTGTGTTACCCAGGCTGGTCTCAAAATCTTGGTCTCAAGCAATCCTCCTGCCTCGGCCTCCCAAAGTGCTGGGATTACAGGTGTGAGCCATCATGACCAGTCAATTTGTAGTTCTTAAATAAAAGCTGATTATGTTAAACAGTTTTCTCTGTCAGACATTTACAATTTATATTTACAATTTGTCAGTTCACATCCTTTGCCTATTTATCTTTTGGGATCTTAACCCTTCCTTATGTATTAGTAGGAGTTCTTTCTATTGTTAGGATTTAAACTTCTGTCTTATTTGCTATAATTGTTTTTGCAATGTATGTGCATTTTAAATTCAGGTATGACACATTTTTGCTTGCACATTTTAAAATCTTTGTATCATTAAATCTGTCAGTGGTTTGCTTTAAAATTTCACAGCCCACCCACAGCTTAGACAGGCCTCTCACATTTCAGGTGTCAAATAATATTTCCCTTATATTTTCTTTGCCTTTTATTTATACTAATTTTTTCTTAACTGTCTAGAATATTTTGATATAAGGTAAAGCTCAAAATGTTTTTTGTTTTGTTTTGTTTTTTCTTTGACAGAGTCTCACTCTATAGCCCAGGCTGGAGTGCAATAATGCCATCTCGGCTCACTGCAACCTCCACCTCGCAGGTTCAAGCGATTGTACTGCCTCAGCCTCCTGAGTAGCTGGGATTACCAGTTACTACAGGTGCGCGCCACCACGCCCGGTTTTGTATTTTTAGTAGAGACAGAGTTTTACCATGTTGACCAGGTTGATCTCAAACTCCTGACCTCAGGTGACCCACCCGCCTCGGCCTCCCAAAGTGCTGGGATTACAGGCGGGAGCCACCTTGCCTGGCCTTCAGAATGTATTCTTTTTTCCAAATGCTGGCTAATGTCAACTTCATTTATGATTAACCCAGCCGTTCTCCAGCTTTTTTTTTTGCATGACCATTAGTTACTGAACTGTTACCAAGTTAGGATCTCCTCAAGGCTCTTTAGTTCCTGATTTAACTCAGTCAACCCAATTTCCCCTTCCCCTTTTTCTATGGCCGTTTATGCATCATTCGGCAGGAATTAGTGAGACTGATGGTCTCTGATCCCCAAAAGTCATATATACTGTTGTCCACTGGAGAGAAACCCATTCCATGAGGTCCTTGGACTTCTGTTCCTATCATCCATCACCCACTCTTAGTGCCACGGTCATGCTGTGGTCTCTAGGGGCACAGCCTATGCCACATCTACTGACATATTCCACATTACTCTCTAAGGACCCTTCCAGTGTCCCGGCCCTGCCTCAACCCTCCTGCCTCTCTCTGGAGCCCTAGGAAACTCAAGGGCTTTCTTGACCTATCTAGACCTTGCCATGCCACACTAACTCCCTTGCCCAGCCCCTCTGGCACCATGATGGCCTCTCCCTGGAGCATGCTCTGAAAAGCAGGGCGCAGGTCACTCTATTTGGAAATCCCACTCAACATAATAGGTGTTGCTTCCACTTTCCAGTCATATATCCCTTTGGTGAGACCACACCAGAGGTTTGTTCTGGTGCTCTTCTCTCTGCCTCTCTGGAATTCTTTTCCTCCAACTAGACTACCTTGCAGTATCACGGGCTCCTCTCACCCCACTGTCATCTTTGACACCACTCTCTCCACTTCTTGCAGCAAATCCATTACGAAGTCCAGTGGATTTTATCTCCTATATATCTTTTAAATTGGCTCAATTCTCTGTTTCCACTGCTCCCACCTGAGTGGAAGCCACCATCCTCTATTGCCTGTACTTTCTTAATGGCACCTAACGAGTCTCCCCCAGTTACTAGTGCATTCTTTCAATGCACTCTTCATGCACCCTAAATCCTGCCAATGCTGCTTGCGTGGGTCCCAGTGCAATTCAGCCCTAATGGCACCCACCCCCACTTTCCACTTGCCTAGAATGACACACACATCAAAATGTATCTGAAAGTTTGTTAAATGAGGCTGGGTGTGGTGGCTCACACCTGTAATTCCAGCACTTTGGGAGGCTGAGGCAGGCAGATTGCTTGAACTCAGGAATTCGAGACCAGTTGGGCAACATAGTGAAACTCCTGTCTCTACAAAAAATACAAAAATTGACTGGGCATGGTGGCACACACCTGTAGTCCCAGCTACTCAGGAGGTTGAGGTGGGAGGATCCCTTGAACTAGGGAGGTGGAGGTTGCAGTGAGCTGAGATCGCACCACTGCACTCCAGCCTGGGCAGTAGTGAGACCCTGTCTCAGAAAGAAAGGTGCCAGGCATGGTGGCTCACACCTGTAATCCCAACACTTTGGGAGGCCGATGTGGACACATCACTTGAGGTCAGGAGTTCGATACCAGCCTGGCCAACATGATGAAATCCCATCTCTACTAAAAATACAAAAAGTAGCCAGGCGTGGTGCCACATGCCTGTAATCCCAGCTATTCAGGAGGCCAAGGCAGGAGAATCACTTGAACCCAGGAGGCAGAGGTTGCAATGAGCGGAGATCACACCACTGGGCTCCAGCCTGGGCAACACAGCAAGACTCCATCTCAAAAAAAAAAAGAAAAAAAGAAAAAAAAGGAAGCTTGTTAAATGAATAAACAGAATAAAAACTAAAAACTACAAGGCCACTTCAGTCACATGGAGTCTGATCTTCCCACAAAAAAATAAAAAATTATAAAATGAGTTACACAAAGAATTCATCTCCCTTTTTACGTTTTTGTTTGTTTTGAGGTGATAGCAATGGAAGGAAGAGGATTTTCTGAGAAAATCCAGCAATAAATGTCTCAGTAGAAGCTTAGGTACGAGAATTTTTACAATCTGATGATCAATTGGAAAAACTGATTATAAATATACACCCTTGGCGCATTGCTTAGACAAAATGAATAATCTCTTCTTGAGAGCAAATGTTTACTGACTTCTGCAGTATAACTCTATTTTCTAGCGTACCTCTCAATACAAATTGTTCTTATGTAAGCCACAGCACCTTAATATGAAATTATTTACTTTTAATAATAGAAAAGTTATTTTTGACTGCAAAGAAACCATAAATCTGGCCTGTTTTGCTTCAGTTCATTTGTTTGGACGGCCATCTGGCAAATTATTCAACACAGTGAAGACAGACTATTCCTCAGTACAAGTCAAATATGTTCCATTTAAAAGCTGATGTTGTGCCTAAGGCTGAGCTGTAATTCTTTTTTCATTTTCTTCTCTTTGCTTTTTATAGCCAAATAAACAAAGGATTTGACTTAGAACTTCTTGTACTTCTTTATCCACCGTATGATGATAAAGTAATAAAATGGCTTCCATGTGCCACATATGAAAACCAATGTCATAATTTTAGAGAAACAAGAACGGACTGTAGACACTTCTGCCTTCTGGGAGACAGTGATAATTCTTCCCAAGGCAGACAGGTCTTTGGTTTTTAGGAAAACACCTCAGAGAACATTGACAATTCTTCTTTAGTAGAAAGAAAAGCCCTTTGGATGCAGCCTGAATAGCCCATTTTTCTGTGCAATACACAAATGGAATTTGGACAGTCAGGCAGTGTGTGTGTGTGTGTGTGTGTGTGTGTGTGTGTGTGTGTGTGTTTGTGTGTGTGTGTCAGGGAGGATAAGGAACCCAGAACTAAGGAAAGAAGCAGGGAGACGTAAGAAGACAGTGCTGTCCCGTGGAACTTTCTGTGATGATAGAAATGTTCTGCATTCTGTACCTTCTAATACGGCAGCCACCGAGTGCTTCAACTGTGGCTGATGTAACAGAGAAAATGAATTTTTAAATCAGTTTAATTTAAATGAAAATGGCCACACGTGGTTATTTTGTCCTGGACAGTGCAGACAAAGGACTTTTCACATCACCCACTCCCCACCTCCCTTAACATGAGCCACAAGCAGCAGGGAGAGGGCTGGGAAACCAGACAGCTCCTGAGGACCTCCCAAGGCAGGGACACTAAGGGGCTTTCAAAAAGGCCAGGCCAGGCGTAGTGGCTCACACCTGGACTCCCAGCCCTTTTGGAGGCCAAGGCAGATGGATCTCCTGAGGTCAAGAGTTCGAGATCAGACTGGTCAACATGGTGAAACCCCGTCTCTACTAAAAATACAAAAATGAGCCAGGCATACTGGTGTGTGCCTGTAATCCCAGCTACTCAGGAGGCTAAGGCAGGAGAATCGTTTGAGCCTGGGGGGGCGGAGCTTGCAGTGAGCCGAGATCACGCCACTGCACTTCAGCCTGGGTTACACAGCGAGACTCTGTCTCAAGAAAAAAACAAAAAAGGAGGTCAATTTTAAGTCGTTGCCTGCTCTGTGTTTCTTCTGTCATCCACAGTCCTTCAGTAAAGCCTCTTTTACTAAGGTGACAGTTCATCTCAGCTTGCTGGGACTACCACTTGTGCCTGGTGTCCTGGTGTAATTCAATCAGTTCAGCCTGTAGTCCCAGCTACTCAGGAGGATTACTTGAGCCCAGGAGTTCAAGACCAACCTGAGCAATATAGTGGAACTCTGTTCAAAAAAAAAGAAAAACAAAAGTGTCCCCCTTGGACAATATATCATATTGACACCCTTCTTAAGCACATGGCCTTGTATTTGTGGTGTTGTGGGGATTTAGAGACAGGAGTGTAAAGAGATTCCTTGGGCTGGCCTTCCCTGCCACTGCACTGCTCCACAGCAGCCTTGTACAGGAAGTGGGATGGAGTAGAAGTGAAACCAAGCTGTCTTTCCTCAACTATATCAAAGGACGGGGGTGGAGGGATGTGTGGAGAGCCAGTTACAAAAATGAGAAAAGGGGCTGGGCGCAGTGGCTCACGCCTGTAATCCCAGCACTTTGAGAGGCCAAGGCAGGAGAATTGCTTGAGGTCAGGAGTTCGAGACCAGCCTGGCCAACACGGGGAAACCCCGTCTCTACTAAAATTACAAAAATTAGCCAGGCATGGTGGCACACACCTATAATCCCAGCATCCCAGCTACTCGGAAGGCTGAGGCACGAGAATCGCTAGACCCCAGGAGGCAGAGATGGCTGTGAGCTGAGATAGTGCCACTGCACTCCAGCCTGGGTGACGAAGCAAGACTCCATAAAAAAAAAAAAAAAAAAAAGTAAGAGAAATAAAGTGTTTCTGGAACTTTCAAGCATTGTCAAGGAAATTGGGCAGATTAAGTGTCTTTCCACTCTCCTGTGCTTGAAAGAATTCAGTATTAATAGGCAGCACACTCTAATGCACTTAAACCTACAAGAACACTTGTAAACTTCTTTAAGGCATAGAGTTGAAAGTAAAATTATCCTAGGGGGCAGTTCCAAGATGGCCGAATAGGAACAGCTCCAGTCTACAGCTCCCAGCGTGAGCGACGCAGAAGACCAGTGATTTCTGCATTTCCAACTGAGGTACAGGGTTCATCTCACTGGGGCTTGTCGGACAGTGGGGGCAGGACAGTGGGTGTAGCCCACCGAGTGTGAGCTGAAGCAGGTGAGGCATCGCCTCACCAGGGAAGAGCAAGGAGCCAGGGAATTCCCTTTCTTAGCCAAGGGAAGTGGGGACAGATGGCACCTGGAAAATCGGGTCACTCCCACCCTAATACTGTGCTTTTCCAACGGTCTTAGCAGACGGCACACCAGGAGATTAGACCCTGCACCTGGCTCAGAGGATCCCACACCCACGGAGCCTTGCTCATTGCAAGCACAGCAGTCTGCGATGGAACTGCAAGGCAGCAGCGAGACTCGGGGAGGGGCGCCCGCCATTGCTGAGGCTTGAGTAGGTAAACAAAGTGACCCAGAAGCTGGAACTGGGTGGAGCCCACCACAGCTCAAGGAGGACTACCTGCCTCTGTAGACTCCACTTCTAGGAGCAGGGTATAGCCAAACAAAAGGCAGCAGAAACCTCTGCACACTTAAATGATCCTGTCTGACAGCTTTGAAGAGAGTAGTGGTTCTCCCAGCATGGAGTTTGAGATCTGAGAATGGACAGACGGCCTCCTCAAGTGGGTCCCTGACCCCTGAGTAGCCTAACTGGGAGGCACCTGTTCAGCAATACTCACTGTTCTGCAGCCTCCGCTGCTGATACCCAGGTAAACAGGCTCTGGAGTGGACCTCCAGAAACTCCAACAAACCTGTAGCTGAGGGTCCTGACTATTAGAAGGAACACTAACAAACAGAAAGGACATCCACACCAAAACCCCAACTGTATGTCACCATCATCAAAGACCAAAGGTAGATAAAACCACAAACATGGGGGAAAAAACAGCAGAAAAGCTGAAAGTTCTAAAAATCAGAGTGCCTCTCCCCCTCCAAAGGAATGCAGCTCCTCGCCAGCAACGGAACAAAGCTGGATGGAGAATGACTTTGACAAGTTGAGAGAAGGCTTCAGACGATCAAACTTCTCCGAGCTAAAGGAGGAAGTTTGAATCTATCACAAAAAAGCTAAAAACCTTGAAAAAAGATTAAACAAATGGCTAACTAGAATAACCAGTGTAGACAAGTCCTTAAATTACCTGATGGAGCTGAAAACCATGGCACGAGAACTACGTCACACATGCACAAGCTTCAGTAGCCGATTTGATCAACTGGAAGAAAGGGTATCAGTGATTGAAGATCAAATGAATCAACTGAAGTGAGAAGAGACGTTTAGAGAAAAAAGAGTAAAAAGAAACAAACAAAGCCTCCAAGAAACATGGGACTATGTGAAAAGACCAAATCTACATCTGATTGGAGTACCTGAAAGTGACGGAGAGAATGGAACCAAGTTGGAAAACACTCTGCAGGATATTATCCAGGAGAACTTCCCGACCTAGCAAGGCAGGCCAACATTCAAATTCAGGAAATACAGAGAATGCCACAAAGATACTCCTTGAAAACAGCAACTTCATAATTGTCAGATTCACCAAAGTTGAAATGAGGGAAAATATGTTAAGGGCAGACAGAGAGAAAGGTTGGGTTACCCACAAAGGGAAGCCCATCAGACTAACAGCGATCTCTTGGCAGAAACTCTACAAGCCAGAAGAGAGTGGGGGCCAATGTTCAACATTCTTAAAGAAAACAATTTTCAACCCAGAATTTCATATCTAGCCAAACTAAGTTTCTTCAGTGAAAGAGAAATAAAATCCTTTACAGAAAAACAAATGCTGAGAGATTCTGTCACCACCAGGCCTACCCTACAAGAGCTCCTGAAGGAAGCACTAAACATGGAAAGGAACAACCAGTACCAGCCACTGCAAAAACATGCCAAAATGTAAAGAACATCGAGGCTAGGAACAAACTGCATCAACTACCAAGCAAAATAACCAGCTGACATCATAATGACAGGATCAAATTCACACATCACAATATTAACCTTAAATGTAAATGGGCTAAATGCTCCAATTAAAAGACACAGACTGGCAAATTGGATAAAGAGTCAAGACCCATCAATGTGCTGCATTCAGGAGACCCATCTCATATGCAGAGACACACATAGGCTCAAAATAAAGGGATGGAGGAAGATCTACCAAGCAAATGGAAAACAAAAAAAGGCAGGGGTTGCAATCCTAGTCCCTGATAAAACAGACTTTAAACCAACAAAGATCAAAAGAGACAAAGAAGGCCATCACATAATGGTAAAGGGATCAATTCAACAGGAAGAGCTATCCTAAATATATATGCACCCAATACAGGAGCACCCAGATTCATAAAGCAAGTCCTTAGAGACTTACAAAGAGACTTAGACTCCCACACAATAA